>NC_134828.1:114375511-114413674 GCF_004210375.1 Tachypleus tridentatus
TAAATAAAAAAATAACAACTAGAAATGTGTTTAAATAAAAATAACAACTAGAAATGTGTTTAAATAAATATAACTAACAACTAGCTAAAATGTGTTTAAATAAATATAACAACTACAAATGTGTTTAAAATAAAAAATAACAACTAGAAATGTGTTTAAATAAAAAATAACAGCTAGAAATGTGTTTAAATAAATATAACAACTACAAATGTGTTTAAAAATATGTGTTTAAATAAAAATAACAACTAGAAATGTGTTTTAAATAAAAAAATAACAGCTAGAAATGTGTTTAAATAAATATAACAACTACAAATGTGTTTAAATAAATATAACAACTACAAATGTGTTTAAATAAAAAATAACAACTAGAAATGTGTTTAAATAAAAAATAACAGCTAGAAATGTGTTTAAATAAATATAACAACTACAAATGTGTTTAAATAAATATAACAACTACAAATGTGTTTAAATAAAAAATAACAACTAGAAATGTGTTTAAATAAAAATAAACAACTAGAAATGTGTTTAAATAAAAAAAATAACAGCTAGAAATGTGTTTAAATAAATATAAAATGTGTTTAAATAAAATAACTACAAATGTGTTTTAAATAAAAAATAACAGCTAGAAATATGTTTAAATAAAAAATAACAACTAGAAATGTGTTTAAATAAAAAATAACAGCTAGAAATGTGTTTAAATAAATATAACAACTACAAATGTGTTTAAATAAATATAACAACTAGAAATGTGTTTAAAAAAAAAATAACAACTAGAAATGTGTTTAAATAAAAAAACAACTAACAGCTAGAAATGTGTTTTAAATAAATATAACAACTACAAATGTGTTTAAATAAAAAAACAACTAACAGCTAGAAATGTGTTTAAATAAATATAACAACTACAAATGTGTTTAAATAAAAAAATAACAAGCTAGAAATGTGTTTAAATAAAAAATAACAGCTAGAAATGTGTTTAAATAAATACAACAACTACAAATGTGTTTAAATAAATATAACAACTACAAATGTGTTTAAATAAAAAATAACAACTAGAAATGTGTTTAAATAAAAAATAACAGCTAGAAATGTGTTTAAATAAATATAACAACTTCAAATGTGTTTAAATAAAATGTAACAACTGTGTTTAAATAAAAATAACAACTAGAAATGTGTTTAAATAAATATAACAACTACAAATGTGTTTAAAATAAAAAATAACAACTAGAAATGTGTTTAAATAAAAAATAACAGCTAGAAATGTGTTTAAATAAATATAACAACTACAAATGTGTTTAAATAAAAAATAACAGCTAGAAATGTGTTTAAATAAATATAACAACTACAAATGTGTTTAAATAAAAAATAACAACTAGAAATGTGTTTAAATAAAAAATAACAGCTAGAAATGTGTTTAAATAAATATAACAACTACAAATGTGTTTAAATAAAAAATAACAGCTAGAAATATGTTTTAAATAAAAAATAACAGCTAGAAATGTGTTTAAATAAATATAACAACTACAAATGTGTTTAAATAAAAAATAACAGCTAGAAATGTGTTTAAATAAAAAATAACAGCTAGAAATGTGTTTAAATAAATATAACAACTACAAATGTGTTTAAATAAAAAATAACAGCCAGAAATGTGTTTAAATAAATATAACAACTACAAATGTGTTTAAATAAAAAATAACAACTACAAATGTATTTAAATAAAAAATAACAGCCAGAAATGTGATTAAATAACAATAACAACTACAAATGTGTTTAAATAAATATAACAACTACAAATGTGTTTAAATAAAAATAACAACTACAAATGTATTTAAATAAAAAAATAACAGCTAGAAATGTGATTAAATAAAAAATAACAACTACAAATGTGTTTAAATAAATATAACAACTACAAATGTGATTAAATAAAAATAACAACTACAAATGTATTTAAATAAAAGATAACAGCCAGAAATGTGTTTAAATAAAAATAACAGCTAGAAATGTGTTTAAATAAATATAATAACTACAAATGTGTTTAAAAATAAGAACTAGAGATGTGTTTAAGAATAACAATTAGAAATGTGTTTAAAAAAAGAACAACTACAAATGTGTTGCGATAAATTAAACACCAAGGGCAACTATGCTGAAATACAAAAACTAGACCTTCGTTGACAATTAAAACAAGAAACTCAAATGTAACACAGATGTTAAAATAAAAACCAACATTTAATAGAACACAATAACTATTTGAAATGAGAATGTCCGCAGTCTAAAAATACAATAAAACATTCACTCAGTAGTTTAATGTCTAATGATATAATCCGTGTGGCTCGATACAGTTTTGTACACATGTTTCAGCGTCTTATGGCTCATCCACACTTTACGCGAACGAATATTTTAGAAGTACTGCAGTCAGGTGTGAGAATTGGTTTGTTTTGAATTTCGCGCAAAGGTACACGAGGGCTATCTGCGTTAGCCGTCCATAATTTAGTAGTGTAAAACTAGAGGGAAGGCAGCTAGTCATCACCACCCACCGCCAACTCTTGGGCTACTCTTTTACCAACGAATAGGGGATTGACCGTCACATTATCACGTCCCCATGGCTGAAAGGGCGAGCATGTCTGGTGTGACGGTATTCGAGCCCGCGACTCTCGGATTACGATTCGAGTGCCTTAACCACCTGGCCAGGCCGGCTCCAAGTTGGGGTATCAACATTAGTAATAGGCGACAGGAGCGACATCACATTTTGAAGTTTTCATTGCTTAATCAGTACTTAATTGTCTTTTAAGTTTTGTTTTTCTCGTGTCGCGATTCGAATAAAACTGACAATTCAAAGAAGGGTGGACTGTAACGATAATAAATGTATTCACCAGAAGTGAAATGTTTTGTAAGACTTTTATGTTTATGTATACTTTACTTGAAAAACACGTGACCAAATTTACGTACGAATTTAACTCAAAATTATCATGTCATTTATTTACAACACGCTATTTACGCTCGAAGATTGTTCGTGAATTTTGATGAATGGAAATAGCTATCGTGAATGGTTTTCGATAAATAACAGTTTCCACTTTATCCATATTTGTATTTACTAAAACGTCTATAATCTCGTATGTAACTTCAATAAAATTGTTAAGGTAATTTACAAAAATCGCTTAAATTATTTTAAACGTTCTGCCATGCCTGAACCGTGCCACTGTTAAGCCTAATCAATATCTGGTTTCTTTTTCCAATTTATTTAACGCTTCAGTTTCCAAACTCTCCAAGAATAAATCACAAATAATCGAGATAATGTTAACCCAATAGCTAAGCCTTCTTCCTGTTTATCAAGTTTACTCTAGTTAGGAAAAAAATGAATGTTTGACCCATTCTTCAACAAGGTAATCATGTAAATATTTTTTTTTAGTTTATTCTCAAAACATACAATGTTTTTTTCCACAGTGTGAATTATGAAATAACGTTATGGAGTGTATAAATCTGTCACTATTCCCACAGACTATACAGTAAACTATTAAACAAATACTTTATCGAAATTTTAGACTGGGGCAATCTTACTTTAAAACATTTATTGTGTACCTACCATTAAGCCTTATTAACACCAGTGTTATGAAAAGTTCACAATAATTAAGAACACAGCGAGAAATGTTTACATTAAGAATGGAGATATAGGGAGAAATTATAATCGTATTCAAATAAAGAACAGAATAAGAAGGGTTATGTTTGTTTGTTTTGAATTTCGCGCAAAGCTACACGAGGACTATCTGAGCTAGCCGTCCCTAATTTAGCAGTGTAAGACAAGAGGAAAGGCAGCTAGTCATCACCACCCACCGCCAATTCTTGGGCTAACCTTTAACCAATGAATAGTGGGACTGACCGTCACTTATAACGCCCCCACGACTGACATGGCGATTATGTTTGGTGTGACAGGGATTCGACATCCGTGGCGGGCAGAGCACAGATAGCCCATTGTGTAGCCTTGTGCTTAATTATAAACAACAAGAAGAAGAACAACAGTTTTGTTTTTGTTAACTAACGGAACTGAAAATCAAACTGTCATATTGTAAGAGTAGAAGTGTCTTTATTGTAGCCGTATCAGCGAAACCGAAGCACCGTTCATCCCTATATACAGTCCATACAGCCTGGATTGTAAGAGTTAAAGTGTCTTTTTGTAGCCATATTAGTGAAACCGAAACACCGTCCACTCTTACTTACAGTCCATACAGCCTGGATTGTAAGAGTTGGAGTGTCTTTTTGTAGCCATATTAGTGAAACCGAAACATCGTCCACTCTTACTTACAGTCTATACAGCCTGGATTGTAAGAGTAGAAGTGTCTTTATTGTAGCCGTATCAGCGAAACCGAAGCACCGTTCATCCCTATATACAGTCCATACAGCCTGGATTTTAAAAGTTGAAGTGTCTTTTTGTAGCCATATTAGTGAAATCGAAACACCGTCCACTCTTACTTACAGTCCATACAACCTGGATTGTAAGAGTTGAAGTGTCTTTTTGTAGCTATATTAGTGAAACCGAAACACCGTCCACTCTTACTTACAGTTCATACAGCCTGGATTGTAAGAGTTGAAGTGTCTTTTTGTAGCTATATTAGTGAAACCGAAACACCGTCCACTCTTACTTACAGTCCATACAGCCTGGATTGTAAAAGTTGAAGTGTCTTTTTGTAGCCATATTAGTGAAAACGAAACACCGTCCACTCTTACTTACAGTCCATACAGCCTGGATTGTAAGAGTTGAAGTGTCCTTTTGTAGCCATATTAGTGAAACCGAAACACCGTCCACTCTTACTTACAGTCCATACAGCCTGGATTGTAAAAGTTGAAGTGTCTTTTTGTAGCCATATTAGTGAAACCGAAACACCGTCCACTCTTACTTACAGTCCATACAGCCTGGATTGTAAGAGTTGAAGTGTCCTTTTATAGCCATATTAGTGAAACCGAAACACCGTCCACTCTTACTTTCAGTCCATACAGCCTGGATTGTAAAAGTTGAATGACTTTTTGTAGCCATATTAGTGAAACCGAAACACCGTCCACTCTTACTTACAGTCCATACAGCCTGGATTGTAAGAGTTGAAGTGTCCTTTTGTAGCCATATTAGTGAAACCGAAACACCGTCCAATCTTACTTACAGTCCATACAGCCTGGATTGTAAAAGTTGAAGTGTCTTTTTGTAGCCATATTAGTGAAACCGAAACACCGTCCACTCTTACTTACAGTCCATACAGCCTGGATTGTAAAAGTTGAAGTGTCTTTTTGTAGCCATATTAGTGAAACCGAAACACCGTCCACTCTGACTTACAGTCCATACAGCCTGGATTGTAAGAGTTGAAGTGTCTTTTTTAAAAAGTCATATCAGAGAGACTGAAACACTTCGACCGTAAGAGAGAGTGTGTCTTTATTGAAGCAATACCAGAGAAACCGAAACACCGTTCTCTTTACGTACAGTCCACACAGCCAAGACTGAAAGAGTGAGTGTCTTTACTGAGGCCGTATTAGAGAAACCGAAAAACCATTCTCTCGTACATACGGTCAACACTACCTGGTTTGAAAAAGTGAAAGTGTCTCTTTTGAAGCCATAAAAGAGAATGAGTCCACTCCTGCGTGTAGTATACACAACCTATTCATTTTAAAATTGTTCTAACATAAAAGAGATTATGTTTTTACTGTATGATAAACCCTTGTATTGTAATGTAATGTAGTGAACAGGCTACATCATTCGATTTATATCTTTTTAATATTCTCTATTGTACTTAGTGAAGTATCTAGCTTATCATATTGGTAATCGCCTTAACAATTAGAATATTAGTATTGTCACGTGTTCAATGTGTTAAAATGAAAGCTTTAATCTTTTACGCAAATGACATAGAAACATAATATGCTCACAGACAAGAGAAAGATTCTAACAGTATTTTCTTGACCGGGAGAGAGCGCTTCCTGTTCATTTAACTTTGACTTTATGTATTATATTTAATTATTCACGGCTATATAGGTAACAATAACGCTAGAGTAATACACATATGGAAGAATTTCCTCGTATATTGAAAGCGTTTTATCAATCAATACTTCTACACATAGATCGTTTTCGAAGCTGCAACTCTCTTTTGAATTTTCTGACGTAAACGGTACATATACTCATGTTAAATGTCTGTTTTTTACAGAATGAATTATACTGGGACCCGTCTAGGTAAACCTTAGCATCTCATTCCCAATAAATAACTGATATATCGTATAACGAAACACAGCCACTGGACTTTCCTGACTGATAATAACTCTGGTTCGTTTGGATTATTGCAGGGGTTCCGAGGTAAGGGTTGCAGGTATGGACTCTAACTCTGGCATCAAGGCTAGGAGAGGGGAGCGAGTTTCCAGTCTGCGACTAGCAAACGGTCGTGTCAGCCACGGGGCACCTTCGGAGGAAGACATCCGCTCGCCGCGAAGCCTTCACAAGGAGGACTCGACTAAAATCAGTATGGAGAACACTAACACGTGCACGGGTTCCCCGTGACTGCTGCCGATGATGAAACACTAGTCAATGATTACCTTACCTCAGATACTAATTACAAAGACGACCGTCCTGTTCTCAGTGCTGTTCCTCGTGAGGGGGGCGGAGAAAAGGATGACGTCAGTCTTTATGGAACTCCCAAGGAAGAAGTAGGTCCAACGTTTACAGACGTAAAGTCTTCCTTTATGCGAGTCCAGCTACAGTCTTTATTCCAACCATCTGACAACAAGTTGGCTATGAAACTATTTGGTAGCAAGAAAGCTCTAATGAACGAGAGAATACGTCAGAAGGCTGCAGGTCACTGGGTCATCCACCCTTGCTCTAAGTTTAGGTATGTTATTATGAACGCATCTTAAATGTGGTCCATTCTACTGCATATAAATTACAAACCTTTTAATTGTTGTTTAAAGTTGAAAAACATATACTAGTGACATCCACATATAACTAAAAACTGCCGTTTTATTATTCTCTAGGCAAAATGAACATAATTTTGATAACATCTAGATTTAGAAAGACGACTAAAACCGATGTAACTTAGTGACAAGTGATAAACCAAATAATGCATTGAGAATCACATTTACTTGTAAGAAACCAAATAACTTGTTGTTCCTAATTACACATGTTACCAATCAAAGATGACCAAGCCTTTTCCTTCGCAGTTATGTTCAGGCCCATTAAAAATAACCCCAAATTCCTGCATCATAGAAGGTAGCTAACGATCGGCAAAAATATGTAAGTCACACAGGGCACAAAATAATAAACAAGATGTAATATTAATTTAAAGACAATATTAAAAAAAACTTCTAAAATAATATCAGTATCCTTCTCCTTGTTTGTAAGTCAGAAACCTGATGATATTCACGAGACCTAAGATACAAATAATTGTTAACTAAATATATATTATTTACAGTAGTCACAGACACAGTTTTACCTCACTTATTAATTACTTGGACACTGTAAAGTACTACAAATCATTCATGAGCTTTGGTTGGCCCTAAAATAAAAAATGGATATTTCATTCATGTATAGAACCGACAGACAAACTAATGTCTTAAATAAGCACAGATGCGTACTGTGTAGCCTTACGCTTAATAAAGAACAGGCAAAAGAAATGTGGAACTGAAAAAAAACAGGTCATGATCTAGAACAGAAACAGACAATCGATATTTGCCATTACAGTAGGGTAGTTGCTCCGCGATTGAATCAAGTGTTCGCAGCCGCAAGTTAATACTGTACTGGTGTACGGAGAATTAGTAAAACACTTTAAGGCCAGTTTATTTGTTCGTGCATTACAATCACAGCAAGGCGCAAAAATGTTAACTGTAATTTTTTTCAAGAACACATGAACGAGATAAAAACATGCTAACAATATTATTAACATTACAGATCAGTCTTGTTTAACTATTTAGTCAATTAAATGTTGTATAATCATTTGAAGAGAACTTAGAACCAAATCCAATCATATTTTCATACAATAACGTCACGCATGCGGTAGTGGTATAACTATGGTACCATCGTATGGACCTCTACATCCTGTGATGAGTACCATTCATTTGAAATATAAAGCTGTAGTGAAGCAGCACACACCATCGGTGGACTCAGCAGATAGCCCGATGTGGCTTTGCTATAAGGAAAAACACGTGCACACACAAGTTAGATGTAACGGAAACGCATTTTGATATAATAAGAGTTTTGGCTTAAATGAGCTGCCCCTGTCTGATTTTAGATGGCCCGGCATGGCTAGGGCGATCGACTCGTAACCCGAAGGTCGCGAGTTCGAATCCCTGTCACATCAAACATGCTCGATCTTTCAGCCGTGAGGGCGTTATAACGTAAGGTCAATGCCACTTTCGTTGGTAAAAGAGTAGCCCAATATTTGGCTGTTGGTGATGACGACTAGCTGCCTTCTCTCTGGTCTTACGCTGCTAAATTATAGACGGCTAGCGCAGAAAGCCCTCGCGTAGCTTCGCGCGAAATAAAAAAAAACAACAACAAACAATCACTTACTCGCCGTCGACTATCAAAGCATTGTTTTGTTTATTGTCTCACGTTATTATTTTATTAAGCTCTACTGAAGACTATATACAATTCGAAGCTTATAGTACCAAATGTTTTTACAAAATTACTGTCATTTACAGGAGAATTTCAGTAATTTACTCGTGCAGCATCTTGCTGAAGAAGGGGTTAATTTCGTATTATAAAATTTTAATGTAGTATAGGTGGCAGTGTATTTCTTTTTGTTTCCATCAGTTTTCGTGTCATGTAGACGAAGAATGTATTTTTAAGGGAAGTCTAATATTTTGATGACGAAAAATATCCGTTGACGAAACATTATAATATGAATATAGCTTACAAGTTGTAAAGAGTAAACGCGGGTTACCTCACGTTTCGTTTATCCTACCCCCCTTCTCCCAGTGGCTCAACGGCATGTTTGTGGTCACACAACGCTAAAAACCGAGTTCAGATATTTGTAGCGAACAGAACACAGAAAGCCCATTGTAGCTTTGGGCTTAACTCCAAACAAACTCCTTTATCCTTCAAAGTCTACCGTGCTACTACTATATGAATCCCAACAGACAAACGTTCGTTTGCGAGCACTAAACTGTGGTTACAAGACTATATTCGACGGGTTTCTTTGTTTGTTTTTTTTTAATTTCGCGCAAAGATGCTCGAGGGCTATCTGCGCTATCCGTCCCTAATTTAGCAGTGTAAGACTAGAAGAAAGGAAGCTAGTCGTCACCACCCACTGCCAACTCTTGGGCTACTCTTTTACCAACGAATTGTGGGATTGACCGTTACTTTATAACGCCCCCACGACTAAAAGGACGAGGATGTTTGGTGCGACGGGGATTCGAACCCGCGACTCTCGGATTACGAGTCGCACACCTTAACCCACGTGGCCGTGCCGGGCCGGACATAAAGTGTTGCTGACATTGAAAAATCAAATACCAGTTGACGATAGCACATAAAACTATGTTAGCTGAAGAACAATACGATCGAAAATTACAATAGCTTAAAGTAATACAAAATACAATAATATTTACGACTAAATATTGTTCATCTGGACCGAAAAAACAGTCAGCTATCTTTCAGCCATTGTATTTAATTTATAAATTTTTATATACATAGTAATAAGGTTTTATTAATATCAAAATGACATTCATACGTAAACAAAGAAAATATAAGTCATTTATTTAGTATAAATTTTATCAAACTATATGTTATAATCTCGTCTCGAATCATTCCAATAAAATTTGCACAGATACCCGACTCACTCATACCACTTATTATTATAGACTTACGCTAGAGAGTCGCGAGGCCAAGGTAAAAGTTAACGCATGCGCCCCAAAACATACAATCAATATCCAGTTTTCTTATACCACGTGATCATGTACAAAGACAGCCTTTCTGAAACTCGTCCATTGTAATAACTACATCTTAGATATTTGAGACAGTAAACCATCAAAACATTATTAGTTAGTACATCAAAAACCAAACATATCCTTGGAACTATTGCCAAGATATAGCCCAGTCAAATATGACTGTGTTTTGCGTTTTTCCAGTTTACTGTGCGCGCGTTTAATTTTAAAACCTCGGCCGTTGTGCCAATATTGTTATTATTAGTCCGAGAGTCTTGAAATTAGTATCTCTTCTTCCTTCATGCTCGTTCTACCAAAAACAGTGTTTGTGTCTCAAAATAATAATGTGGTCTAAATACAGATTTAAAATTTTCTATAAACTTTACACAAATAAACAACATAATTACTTTTGTGTTTATGTGAAATTTCGTGGAAATCCGACGAAGAGTTTTCTTTTAAACTGACTGGCTTTTTATTTCTCGTGTGGTAACTTATCTTTATGAGGATTTGGTTCATGTTTTGGAAGAGTTTCTGTTTCTTGTGTCATCATCATTAAGTTTCATCTTTTGGAAGTGTCAGGTTAACTTTCCACCTTCTACTCCCATTTCTTGTGTACCACACCCATCTGGTAAACTTTTAAACCACCCACGCCAAATTCGACTGGCGTCTGGTGTAAGCACGTGATACACACGTGTTTTACTTGTTTGATAACAGTTGTTACTTCTTTGTCCAAGATTTTCTTTGAAAGTTTAATTCATAAGTTTATTCTCCACACACATAAGTCGATGTACTCGTGCGGCTCTGTAACTGGTGCTAACTACCTGTTTGTTTTCTGGTAAGGCCTGGCATGGCCAAACGCGTAAGGCGTGCGACTCGTAATCCGAAGGTCGCGGGTTCGCGCCCGCGTCGCGCTAAACATGCTCGCCCTCCCAGCCGTGGGGGCGTTATAATGTGACGGTCAATCCCACTATTCGTTGGTACAAGAGTAGCCCAAGAGTTGGCGGTGGGTGGTGATGACTAGCTGCCTTCCCTCTAGTCTTACACTGTTAAATTAGGGACGGCTAGCGCAGATAGCCCTCGAGTAGCTTTGTGCGAAATTCCAAAAACAACAACAACTTTTCTGGTATTGTTTACTCTGTGAGAGGTGCGTGCTTACTGCCCATACTTTAGTCACATGTACCTACTAATATGAAAGCTCTATACGTAGTTTTGGCTGACTGGCAAGTCATGGCCAGAATTGTCTGGTTTTGACTGCTACTCACTATTAAAGTGTGGCATTAACTTGTTGTGCGTGCCTAGTGCCCACATTAGCAAGGATGCTTTGTGTTAAATAAATGTATATCACTATTGAAGTTTGGTATCAACTTGTTGTGTGTGCCTGGTGCCAACATTAGCAATGATGTTTTGTGTTAAATACGTGTATATCACTATTGAAGTTTGGCATTAACTTGTTGTGTGTGCCTAGTGCTATCATTAGCAAGAATGTTTTGTGTTAAATACATGTATATCATTATTGAAGTTTGGTATTAACTTGTTGTGTGTGCCTAGTGCTAACATTAGCAAGGATGTTTTGTGTTAAATAAATGTATATCACTATTGAAGTTTGGTATCAACTTGTTGTGTGTGCCTAGTGCTATCATTAGCAAGGATGTTTTGTGTTAAATACATGTATATCATTATTGAAGTTTGGTATTAACTTGTTGTGTGTGCCTAGTGCCAACATTAGCAAGGATGTTTTGTGTTAAATACATGTATATCACTATTGAAGTTTGGTATTAACTTGTTGTGTGTGCCTAGTGCCAACATTAGCAAGGATGTTTTGTGTTAAATACATGTATATCACTATTGAAGTGTGGTATTAACTTGTTGTGTGTGCCTAGTGCTAACATTAACAACGATGTTTTGTGTTAAATACATGTATATCATCATTGAAGCTTGCTATTAACTTGTTGTGTGTGCCTAGTTCTAACATTAGCAACGATTTTTTGTTGTTAAATACATGTATAATAAATATATGTACCTATTTAGCTATATAGATATTGCAAAATGTGTATTTTCAGCTGTCACATCGTGGGATGATGATTTCTGTTGATTAGGCCCCGCATGGTCAGGTGGTTGACTCACAATCTGAAAATCACATGTTCGAATCCCCTTCTACCAAACATGCTCGTCTTTTCAGCCATAGGGACACTATAATGTCGGTGAATCCCTCTAGTCGTTGATAAAAGAGCAGTGTTAAAGTAACAAGTGGGTTGTAATGCTAGCTGAAGTAACTTGTAACAATGAGAAACACAACATTTTGTGTTGGTTACATACTTCTGATACCCAATCTTTTCTTTATGAAAAACTTCATATTCCATCCAGATTTTGTCAAAGATGGAAAATTTAATTATACAACAAGACTGCTTGTGCAAATAAGTCTGCTATTTGTATGTGTTCTGAAATGTTCAAAATTTCTATGTCTGGAGTAACTGAGAATATCTGCACCATATTCACGAACATTGATTAGTGTATTGCACTAGAAGTCAGTGATATGTTCAACAGAAAGATGATTGATGACAGTTGGATATACGTGAACTACACCTTCAACTGCACAGCAAGCAATGCGAGCTTGACTGAAATTCTTGCGGCTCTAAATTGCAGACATATACAAGAATAGAAAGCAGAGTTGTATCAAAACTATACTAAACAGACACTAATGTGGGCAACTTTCTTCCAGAAACCAATGGTCAGAAGAGGTGTAGAAGAAGAGGATGTAATGATGTATCAAAACTATACTAAACAGACACTAATGTGGGCAACTTTCTTTGAGAAACCAATGGTCAGAAGAGGTGTAGAAGAAGAGGATGTAATGATGTATCAAAACTATACTAAACAGACACTAAATGTGGACAACTTTCTTCCAGAAACCAATGGTCAGAAGAGGTGTAGAAGAAGAGGATGTAATGATGTATCAAAACTATACTAAACAGACACTAATGTGGGCAACTTTCTTCCAGAAACCAATGGTCAGAAGAGGTGTAGAAGAAGAGGATGTAATGATGTATCAAAACTATACTAAACAGACACTAAATGTGGACAACTTTCTTCCAGAAACCCATGGTCAGAAGAGGTGTAGAAGAAGAGAATGTAATGATGTATCAAAACTATACTAAACAGACACTAAATGTGGACAACTTTCTTCCAGGAACCAATGGTCAGAAGAGGTGTAGAAGAAGAGGATGTAATGATGTATCAAAACTATACTAAACAGACACTAAATGTGGACAACTTTCTTCCAGAAACCAATGATCAGAAGAGGTGTAGAAGAAGAGGATGTAATGATGTGTCAAAACTATACTAAACAGACACTAAATGTGGACAACTTTCTTCCAGAAACCAATGGTCAGAAGAGGTGTAGAAGAAGAGGATGTAATGATGTATCAAAACTATACTAAACAGACACTAAATGTGGAAAACTTTCTTCCAGAAACCCATGGTCATAAGAGGTGTAGAAGAAGAGGATGTAATGATGTGTCAAAACTATACTAAACAGACACTAATGTGGACAACTTTCTTCCAGAAACCCATGGTCAGAAGAGGTGTAGAAGAAGAGGATGTAATGATGTATCAAAACTATACTAAACAGACACTAAATGTGGACAACTTTCTTCCAGAAACCCATGGTCAGAAGAGGTGTAGAAGAAGAGAATGTAATGATGTATCAAAACTATACTAAACAGACACTAAATGTGGACAACTTTCTTCCAGAAACCCATGGTCAGAAGAGGTGTAGAAGAAGAGGATGTAATGATGTGTCAAAACTATACTAAACAGACACTAATGAGGACAACTTTCTTCCAGAAACCCATGGTCAGAAGAGGTGTAGAGGAAGAGGATGTAATGATGTATCAAAACTATACTAAACAGACACTAAATGTGGACAACTTTCTTCCAGAAACCCATGGTCAGAAGAGGTGTAGAAGAAGACGATGTAATGATGTGTCAAAACTATACTAAACAGACACTAAATGTGGACAACTTTCTTCCAGGAACCAATGGTCAGAAGAGGTGTAGAAGAAGAGAATGTAATGATGTATCAAAACTATACTAAACAGACACTAAATGTGGACAACTTTCTTCCAGAAACCCATGGTCAGAAGAGGTGTAGAAGAAGAGGATGTAATGATGTGTCAAAACTATACTAAACAGACACTAATGAGGACAACTTTCTTCCAGAAACCCATGGTCAGAAGAGGTGTAGAGGAAGAGGATGTAATGATGTATCAAAACTATACTAAACAGACACTAAATGTGGACAACTTTCTTCCAGAAACCCATGGTCAGAAGAGATGTAGAAGAAGAGGATGTAATGATGTGTCAAAACTATACTAAACAGACACTAAATGTGGACAACTTTCTTCCAGAAACCAATGGTCAGAAAAAGTGTAGAAGAAGAGGATGTAATGATGTGTCAAAACTATACTAAACAGACACTAATGTGGACAACTTTCTTCCAGAAACCCATGGTCAGAAGAGGTGTAGAAGAAGAGGATGTAATGATGTATCAAAACTATACTATACAGATACTTAATGTGGACAACTTTCTTCCAGAAACCCATGGTCAGAAGAGGTGTAGAAGAAGAGGATGTAATGATGTATCAAAACTATACTAAACAGACACTAATGTGGACAACTTTCTTTGAGAAACCAATGGTCAGAAGAGGTGTAGAAGAAGAGGATGTAATGATGTATCAAAACTATACTATACAGATACTAAATGTGGACAACTTTCTTCCAGAAACCCATGGTCAGAAGAGGTGTAGAAGAAGAGGATGTAATGATGTATCAAAACTATACTAAACAGACACTAATGTAGGGAACTTTCTTCCAGAAACCAATGGTCAGAAGAGGTGTAGAAGAAGATGATATAATGGTGTATCAAAACTATACTAAGCAGACACTAAATGTTCCCAATGAGAATGAAAAAGCAATTGATCTAAATCGCAATGGTGTGTATCAATGAACCTTCTTTGAATTTACTTTGGAAACAGTTAGATGCATTGTATTTCTCAGACCTTTTCCTATATGGTAATGGAGGGCAACATCAATCAAAGGTTGTTCAGCTTGGTGATTCAGATTATGTTAATTCTATAATACAGTCGCAAATCGCTTGATTTTAAATACGTCTGGTCTGTCATCTTAATTATGCCACCGAGCATCAATTAAATAGTGGAATATTTCACAAATTAAACGTTATTCACCCGAATGAGAAGTTGATTATTGGATACTTAGAAATATTAGAAAATCAACAACTTGAAAGAAATTTGCCCAGTGTGATTACTTATAAAAGATATGATAACATTTCACATTACTTCAAAATGACCTAAATGCATTGATTTCACATTATGGTCCAACTACTCAGTATCCTCTGAGTTCTCATGAATTGATGTGATTTAGACTAATATTTACGTGATATCAATCCTTCTGAAGTGGCTTTTTTATACACAAATATTCCGGGTGTATCTGATCCCATATCATCTTCTAGACTTATCGATAACAAATTTAAAAAAGTCTTAAAATTTCTTACATTAAGTGGTGTTTCTATTGGTACAGTCACCCACTATTTTTGGAGACGAGTGTATCAAGAATGCTGATTACAACGTTATCATCTTCAGTTTTGGACAGATGACGATCATGTAATTCGAGAAAGCGCAGATGAAGGAATTGTCACATTTATTTATAATTATATTACTGGCCAGATTCCAGATAAATGTTTATGTTGTGAGAGGGTCAAATTGTATCTTCAGAGTATTGTTAAATCAGTAATCTTAAGAATAGCATTGACTGTCAACTCACTCCTATATGACCATCCACAAAAAGATGTTAAGCATGTTGTTAAATGACTATGGATCTACAATTTAAATAACATCAGTTGACGATTCTGATTTAGGAAATTATAACATACATAAGTAAAGGTTGAATAAACAGTGCATTTGCTGAGCTAACCGCTATGAAATCACGAACTAGTCATTCAAAGAATGTTAAACTAAGAAAACATTCTAATCGAGAATATGGTGCCCTGGATGCTAGTGACACGTAGGTTGGCGTACCACTTATCCAGGTACTGTATTGAGATGGGTTGACATAAACATGGTTTATAGTTTTACAGTTAACAAACACCATGTTATACCCAGGTATCCTTCTTGGATTGATATATAATATCCTCACAAACCACCTGAGCTTGAGGATAATAAACTATATGTTTTTTTATAGTTTGGTAAGACATTGTGAACAAGCAGTTTAGTGATAATGGTACATTCTTTCTTATATTTGATCGTTTCTTCGTAAAAAGGATTTCAACATATATAACTAACCATTATATATAATAATACTCGGAAAAAGACTTTTATTCTGTTTTGTTGTTGTTTAATTTTTGGAGAGAATGTGATAGCCTAATGGGAGACTGCTCCAATTACACCTGTGTTTAATACCTGTCAAGTTAACCTGATGGATGGTTTTGAAAAACAATGACCAATTGTCTTCTTTTCAAAAAGCTGACACTAACGTACGTGAACTAATTAAAAAACGTTAAATAGAGATTGAAGCTGAAGAACTGAAAAGCAATGGCTTTCCTGTTGTGGTCCGTTGTACTAAGTGGATACCGAGACACACGATGGTAAAGAAGAATTTGAAGATGTAATTTACCATTATGATCAAGTAGATGTGAATAAGATGGTTGGACAGTTGAACAAGGACAAACAGAGGGCGTTCAGCAAGATCCAGACTGCCACTGGCGCTGAATCAAATGCTGATCTAGGTTACAATACCGAAAAACTTTTTTATTGCATCTGGAAGTTATTGCTGCAATTAGTATCAATAGATTAATAATTCATCGACTGCTGATGCTGTCAGTGGAACATGGAAAGACACTACACTATTGGTCCTTATCTAATGAAGCTCTGAAACTTTTGCGTAAAAGGTTTGCATAATGTTACATTGTTCACCATTAATGATATATTAATGATAAGTTATAGGAGTTTAATGTACATATACATATATGATGGCCTCATTGAGATTTTTCAAACTGAGAAAGCTGAAGACGAATGGTTTGGTCAACAAAACGTTTTGTTTTCAGGATGTATCTTACAACAGTGTTTGAAAGTCTAGTGTATACTCCTCTCTTACTAGAGGCTACTCAAAAGCACACCAAATGTGTGGGCAGAGTATACATGTGGAAAAATTTGTTTTCCTATAATAACTTGCCCATAAATATGTGATAGAAAGAAACATAAGATTTTGTTTCTGTTACTTAAAATTAATTATGGTTATGTTACTACTGGCGATCTCAGGATGCTTATGTTTCAAATATGACAACGTTTCTGAAATTATGAAAGACTTGATAAAAATAATATATGACACGATGTGTCCGTTACCTATCAGACACACGTTTGATGGGTAAAACAAAGAAGTGCCTAACAATCTTGAAGAAAAAAGAACTTCGTTTGTTGGCTATAGATACTGTGGGCTCTCGTGGGCGTCTTCATCTAAACGTTATCTAACTACAGTAAAGAAAATACTCTCACAACTGGCTTCGAAAAAAATAAAGTAATAAGCAATGATTCAACGATTATGTTCAGAAGAATCAGTGGCTTGACAATTACACTCGTAAATGTAACAACAGGGATTGTGCTAAGTGTAGCATAGATCAAACTGGTGTCACTCGTAAATGTAACAACATGGATTGTGCTAAGTATTGCATAGATCAAACCGGTGTCACTCGTAAATGTAACAACAGCGATTGTGCTAAGTATAGCATAGGTCAAACCGGTGTCACTCGTAAATGTAACAACACGGATTGTGCTAAGTATAGCATAGATTAAACCAGTGTCACTCGTAAATGCAACAACAGGGATTGTGCTGAGTATAGCATAGATTAAACCAGTGTAACTCGTAAATGTAACAACAGGGATTGTGCTAAGTATAGCATAGATTAAACCAGTGTCACTGGTAGCAAAAATATAAAATTTAATGATGGCCATGAACGTAATCTTCAGTTGTGGATAAAGCCTTTGTTATCTGATGTCAATGCATATGCTATACAAGATACAAGAATTAATTCTGCACAATACTATTACAAACATTGGTAACATATTTTTTTTACCTGTAGCCAAAGCTATATAGCAAGGTTACAGTTGTTTCAAACACTGGCAACACAGTTTTACCGGTAGTGTTGGATTGTCTAGCTATACTAATATTATACTACAATGTATTCTATGTAGAAAGTCTGTGCATAAAAACACTTATTAAAAACTCATATGAATCTATTAAACAATCGACCATGAACTGTGAAAGTGATGGCCACACATCTTTACATTACAGTAGTACTTATCACTTTACCACATATGTATGTGTTATTATAGACAACAAATTTAACTCATACTTGTGTTATGATAACATGTTACATGATAACAATCCAAGTATAGAGTTACTTATAAAATATGTATCCAGTAATAGAGTTTATTGGATAATCGATATTATCCGCATTCTGATATCAATTATTTTAATCACTCTTTCTTGGCTGCGTTATTTTTACAGCCACGTTTTAAACAACGTATAAATGGACGTTACTTGAAAGCAGTATAACACACTGTACTGATATGTCGTAAGTGTTAGTAAAATCAAAGTGTATTGCATAGCAGTATTACAGAACTCTTTGTTTTAGAGAAACGGAACACATACACAGAAAATCAATGCTGGTTCACTACGGTTAATGAGACTTATCAAGCGTAATATTTCCCAATGACGACCTTTGACAAAAGCAGTTCCTCAAGCTCTTTAAAAAACAGTATTAATTTTGACGACGAACTCGAAACTGAGTTAAAATAGGACGTGAAAAACGTGGGTATCGTTTTTTTCAAATGATCTTTTATTTCGAGATGATTTGGTAAAAACAAACGTTATAATTATTTATTTAGGGCCGGCATGGTCAGGTGGGTTAAAGCGTTCAACTTGTCATCTTACGGTTGCGGGTTGGAAGTCCCGTCGCACCAAACATGCTCGCCATTTCAGGCGTGGGGGCGTTATACTGTGCGGTCAATCTCACTATTCGTTGGTAAAAGAGTAGCCCAAGAGTTGGTGGTGGGTGGTGATGACTAGCTGCCTTCCCTCTAGTCTTACACTACTAAATTAGGGACGGCTAGCGCAGATAGCCCTCGAGTAGCTTTGCGCGAAGTTCAAAAACACACAAACAAATTATTTTTTTTTCCATTACAATTATACTCGTGAAGATGATGACTGCTTGGCAGTCTTAATATGGGACAACTGATTACATTCTGATATCCTATGAAGACTTCTTTATTTTCAAGAGGCGAACAACAAATGACAAGTTAGTAATTTTACTTCTAATACTACATTTTAGTCCTAGTATGTTGTGCTTAAATAATCCTGTTTTTTACCTTTTGAAAATACATTTTAACTTTATAACAAAGGCAGCGGACGAACCGAGAACTTTAATACTTTTTTCATCATATAATTTATTTATAATATGTATGCAGAAAAAAACAACAACATTAAGTTTGTGAAAGAAAAGACTGCCAAACACATATTGTTAACGTTTCTTGTTTTTCTGAATGATAATAATAAAACAAACCAAAAAATAGCCTCCCAGTGGCACAACGGCATGTCTAAGGACTTAAATATCAGAGAATGAGTTTCTTTACTTGTTGTGGGCAGAGCACATACAGTCATGTGAAAAAGTTAGGACACCCTATGAAAGCCTGTGTATGTTTGTAACATTTATAGATATATAGATATTTAATCTCAATTTTAACAATACTGAGAGATTATAGGAATATAACTAAAGAATTAAAACTGAAGAAAAGACTTTTCGAGATCTTCTGTAAATGTAATCCTTGCATATTCTAACTGAGGAAAAAGTTAGGACACCCCCACATTTATTCCCACTTAAAATGGCTCAACTCACACACAGGTGTATCACACCAGGTGCACGTGATTAGAAGATCGTTACTCAGCATTTTGAATGAGGCCTGTCCAATTTAAACCTCAGACATTTAGTTTGGTGTGGTCCTGACTGTTGAAGTGAGAGTGAGCACCATGGTGAGAGCAAAAGAGCTGTCTGAGGCCTTCAGAAAGAAAATTGTAGCAGCTTATGAGTCTGGTAAGGGATTTAAAAAGATCCCAAAGGATTTTGAAATCAGCCATTCCACTGCCCAGGAAATAGTCAACAAGTGGAGGACTTTTAAAACAACTGCCAACATGCCCAGGTCTGGTCGTCCAAGTAAGTTCACCCCGAGAACAGACCGCTAGATGCTAAAAGAGGTCTCAAAACACCTTAACATGTCATCACGGGACCTACAGCAGGCTCTGGCTACTGTCGATGTGAAAGTGCATGCTTCTACAATCAGAAAGAGACTGCACAAGTTTAACTTGCATGGAGATGTCAAGAAGGAGACATTTGCTCTCTAAGAGAAACATTAAGGCCAGACTGAAGTTTGCCAGAGTGAATGTAAACAAAGACCAGGACTTCTGAAATAATCTTCTTTGGACAGATGAGTCCAAATTTGAATTATTTGGACACCAGAATAGAGGACATGTTTGGCGTAAACCAAATACAGCATTCCAGGAAAAGAACCTCATACCAACCGTGAAGCATGGAAGTTGAAGTGTCATGGTTTGAGGCTGCTTTGCTGCAGCAGGACCTGGACAGCTCACAATCATAGAATCCACCATGAATTCTACTGTGTATCAGAGGGTGTTTGAGGATCATGTGAGACCATCTGTACGAAAATTAAAGCTGAAGCGGAACTAGACCCTACAACACGACAATGACCCAAAACATACCAGTAAATCCACCAAGGACTGGCTGAAAACTAAGAAATGGAGAGTCCTGGAATGGCCGAGTCAATGAGATGCTGTGGGTGACTTGAAACGGGCTGTACATCTCACAGCTGACAGAATTATGCATTGAGGAGTGGAACAAACTTTCTTCAGACCGATGTCAGAGACTGGTAGATGACCACAAGAAGCGCCTCACTGTAGTTACTTCAGTCAAAGGGGGTAACACTAGCTATTAGGACGTAGGGTGTCCAAACTTTTTCCTCAGTTAGAATATGCATTTTTGTAGAATTACATTTACAGAAGATCTTGAAAAGTCTTTTCTTCAGTTTTAAATGTTTAGTTATATTCCTATAATCTCTCAATATTGTTAAAATTGAGATTAAATATCTATATATCCAAAAATGTTACAAAAATACACAGGCTTTCATAGGGTGTCCTAACTTTTTCACATGACTGTATAGCTCATTGAGTACTTTCCTACTTAACTTCAAACAAAGAACAGTTAATATTATTTTCACAACTTATTGTGAGTACCATAATCTTTCTATATAATGCCCGTGTGGTAGTCCACTGGTATATCTTCCGATTTACAATGCTAGAAACCTGCTTTCGATACCCGTGATAGGCAGCGCGTGTAGCTTTGTGCTTAACTGCTACAACCATTACGTTATAATTTCTCATCTATTATAACCCTATTAAATACTTTTGACTCTACATTTGATAGTGGATTCTCTACAGTATTGTGTAATGTTCAGGTTTTTCTCTACCTCTTCACGTTTTGTACATAATAATTCGTCCTGTGAGATGAGATGCCTTTCATATTATATCTTAACGACATTTCATATACATGGCCTAGTGATTAACATATCGGATTGTGAATGCATGGGCCTGGAACTCAAGACAGGATATTGGTGGGCAAAATAAGATACTATATAATTGTATGTCTATCTTTTGTTTTTAAGACAAACTAACTGCGATAGTTGTCCATGTAAAACCTGGGGAAAGGCAGCTAGTCGTCACCGCCCACCGTTAACTCTTGGGCTACTCTTTTACTAATGTATAGTGGGATAGATGGTGACATTATAACCCCACAGCTGAAAAGGCGGGCACATTTGATGGGACGTGCATCAAACTCACGACACTCAGATTTCGAGTCAAACGCCCTAATCATCCACCAGGCTGACCTTATATGTGTATTCTTTGCGAATTACGTTTTTCTGTTGCTAATAGCGTTAAATGTATTTCACTATCAAATGCTTTTTGAAAGCATTACATATAGATATATAATCCACAAATCTCTGTTATAACTAACTAATCTAGTATTTCGATACCTCCTTTGGGCAGAGTACAGATAATTCACTCTGTAGCTTTGCGTGTGTGTGTGTATGTGTATGTCTTATAGCAAAGCCACATCGGGCTATCTGCTGAGCCCACCGAGGGGAATCGAAATCCATAGACTTACCGCTGTACTAGCGGGGAGCGTGCAGCTTTGTATTTAACAACAAATACACCTAAAAAAATGAATTAAAGTAACGTTCTCTATTGATCTATTTTATAAATATAAATACTTTTTATTTATTCTCATAACTGAATTGTTAATGAGAATCCAAACCATTTCTTCAACAAATTTGAAATATATATAAGTATTTCAGTCCAACGAGCTACAAGAACTGCAACAACTTTTAAATAAAGTAAATATTCGGTAAATATCGAAAGGTTCAATCGTTGTTCATCCTCGTACTGTACAAAACGACCAAGTCCATGCATGACAACTTAATGTCGTACAGGATGCCACTGACCTAATTGGCACAGTGCCAAGTTCATAAATGAACTTACGTGCTATTGTAATCGGTCAAGATCCTTGGTGTACAATTTTATTTTTATTTATTTTTTTTACATTTTGGACATTTTCCGATATTAGACCAACCCTTTACTTATTTTGGCGAATTCTTAAATTTTCGTTTACTAAATCATATTTTAAAACGAATAATAATTGTAGTATTGCAGCTCTGTTTTTCCAATAAAATACGAGTAAAATAACACAAAATTAAGATAAACGTTTAGAATATGCAACTAAAACATAAATTGTAAGTATATCAACATACAACTGATAGACGTCCCCAGAAAGTATGAGGCTCATAAATGTAAACACAATAACTGTGAAGTACCTTTTGAAAATTGCCAAAATTAACAGAAAACTTAAGTTAGATGATTCAATGTATGCTTTTATTCGAAATGGTTTGTTCTGAATTTCGCGCAAAGCTACACGAGGGCTATCTGCGCTAGCCGTCTCTAATTTAGCAGTGTAAGATTAGAGGGAAGGCAGCTAGGCATTACCACCCACCGCCAATTCTTGGGCTACTAATTTACCAACTAATAGTTGGATTGACCGTCACGTTATAACGCCCCCACGGCTGAAAGGGCGAGCATGTTTTGGTGTGATAGGGATTCGAACCCGAGATCCTCGGATTAAGAGTGCCTTAACCATCTGGCCATGCCGAGCGTTTTCATTTGAAATAGCAAGCATCTCTGCTTTGTTCAATGCATGCTATTTATCTCTGGTGAATTTTTTAAATGTGAAATAAACACACACGTTTATCAGACGAAGATGTGATCCACTCTCATGAATTGAAAGCACGCGTTAAAAGAATTATACGCATGAGAGAAAAGTGTTATGATAATTATTCTAGAGATATATTTAATTTATACAGAGTTTAAGTATAACCAGCACAAACACTGTTTTTGCACACTAGTTTTTATACCTATAGATGAACGTCACTCTCTTCGGTTTTATTCAAGTTACAAGGGAATGAATAGTACAAACACTCGCTTTTCACTTTGTTGGAAATACTTATTTGTCAATAATTTCGATCTTGAAGTTTCTGAAAATAGGACGAAGGCCTGCCTACACCTGTATCTATGTACTGAAATAATTACGTTTTGTTTTGTTGTTGTTTTACAAAATATAGTCTGAAATCTGTGCAGCTATGCATGTGAATTGATCGCGTGGCATTGAGCTAAACGCTCGAGACTCGAGCACCACACAAAGTACAAGAAAAACAACGCAGACGTTTATCATACATTCTATATTACGTTTTAGAGTTGTGTTATAAGTAGCGAGGACTGGAATTGTATATGAAAGTAGCTTATTTTCTGCTTCGAATCGTAACCTAATTCAAAAAATAGCGTAAATATGAGAAAGTATAGATAATATCAAAGAAACGAATGATTAGAAAAACACTCAAACTACTGTCCATTAATATTGTATAGAAAATGTTAAATTATGAGAAGGTGAGTTATTTTATGTGGATATTGTATAAAATGGTAAGACTCGTAAGGCTTTCGTACAATACAATACTCAGGCATCTGGTTTTCAGAAAGTACATAAAATATTGATCACCGTAATATAATGGTCCATTTAGTTTGAGAAAAAAACACGAAAGGAGAAGTGGTAATGTTCGTGTACTGGTTTATTTGCTGATGTCACACATATGCTATTGTTTTGATATTTCGATAATATGTCGTAATCTCGTTATAATTACTTCTACATAAGTCGAAGGGGTTATTAAACCGTCATTTTTTGTAATCGACCACAGATATGAGTACATATGCGATTTATTTCCTATTACACTATGAAAGATGGTCAGATTAGATTTTTTTCCCCTCTTGTGAGGTAGGTTCTCAAACAGTATTTTAATAAAATATCTCCTCTGCACAAATAATAAATTAGATAATTGTGTTAGAACTAGTAATTTCTAGAGGTTATATACACTTTAATTATAATTTTAGTCTAAAATAAACTTCTACACCATTCAGAAATCGAGTAGATCATTTTTTAATGAAATTCGAAAAAAGTGGAACTGAGTAACAAAGAGGAATGAGTACTTGTATATATTAATATTAAACACCAACTTCACATAATTAGTCGTTAAAAGCTGATTCTATTTAAAAAAAACCAGTTTACTTTTTGCTGTTTTTATGTAGTTTGATATGAAATCTATTAACCAACTTCTGAAATGTTGTCTTCCATGTTAATTGTATTTAACGCACAGATGAAAACTAACTTCAGTTCATATTTAACTGGTGTTTTATGGTATTATAAATTAAGTGAATATATACAAACGAGGGATCTAGAAATATAAGGTATTAAAGCTACCATAACGGAGACTTGAAAAAAATGAAAGGTTTTCTATTCGTTTATTTGTTGAAAAGAATCTTTTAAAACGTTTCTAGGTCTTGTTCGTAAGTACTTTCTCTATCCACGTAAAAAGTAACACCACAAAGAAATTCCACGAAGTTTTGTCTTATAAAAAACTAGAAGTTCCAACTCTTTAATACATTTAAGAAACGGAGAAAGCTATAAGAAAGTTAGTCAAATTCAGACACTAAGGAAGTATAGTTACTTAATGGACAAAACTACATGCTGTTCTATAAATTGTATTAGACCGCGAAATCAAACTACTTAGATACCGTTCTTAGCTACAGAGTTAATGAAGTGAACATAATTATGGACATCGTTGTCAATTCTATTGGAAGATAAGAAGGAACGAAAACCCTAAACCATATTAGTGAAGTTAGTCGTCTCAAAGAATTCTACACACAGAAAGAAAGCAAGAGAGGTGTTTATTCCCTCCACACTTAGAGTTATTATGTTTTAGCACGTGTTTTGTGACTGCTGCATAACACAGGTTAAATAAATAAATAAAGTATCCTCTCTCCTCTCTAGTGCCTCGATCAACTAACGTAAGATGTTGGTGTTACAGAAGCAAAGTGAATGGTTTACTCGTCTATTGTTCTCGGTTTCATTAAAAAAAACTTTATTGAACGACAACGTTATTTTGTTACGACTTAGAATAAAGAACATAAGGAATGAATGTTCTTAACTTCACAGGAACTTTCACAATACAGTCTGGCTCAACGCGACTGACAACTTAGATTATCTAAAGTGGAAATATTTCTATAGCACTAGAGAGATCCTCTTGTTCACAAGGTTACTGCTTTGAATAACTCATCCGATTAATGAAGAGGTTTTAATTAAAGCTTATATATCGCATATTGTTTAAGAATAAATTAATCAAACCCGCTTGAAAAGTGATATTACGAAATTCAAGCAGTTTCTTTCACTTCGCTACTGTTTCTTTAAGTTCTGTATTAACATTGTGCAGTTAAAATTACGTGATTCGTAATTTTAAGGTTAAATGTAAAGTTATTAAGATTTACAGACACTGACTGTTGTTTTTTTTGTAATTCAAACCTCTTAAAACTTACTTCGTTCTTAAATAATTGACAACAGTTCAATATCAGTTTATTTACTTATACGTGAACTAACGTTTAATCTAGTTGATCAAATAAAGTAATTAAGTTTTTTGTTGTTGTTTTTTTTAGAATCATAGGGACTATGTTTCTAGTCTTATAAAGTAGTAACCAGAATCTGTAGCGCTCCGCATAATTTTTACATTTAGAAGAAAGATGATTCTCTATTCTGGAGAGTTGGTTCATTTGTATGCTAATTTTTAAATCTAGTATTTTAAACTAATTGTTTCTTCTTAAGGTAGCGCAAATAGCCCTCGTGTAGCTTTTGCGCGAAATTCAAAATAAACCAATCTTCTTAAGGCACCAATAAACATTTTACTATGTTTCATCGCATTTCAATTTCAAAATGTGTATATCCTTTTCTTCTTCTGGACGAGGCCTAACATGGTCTAGTGGTGAGGGCCTTTGATTATCAATCTGTAGATTGTGGGTTAGGATCCCTGTCATCGAACATGTTCGTCCTTTCAATTGTGGAGGCGTTATAAATTAACGGCCAATCCTACAATTCGTTGGTAAAAAAATAACTCAAGAGTTGGCGGTTGGTGATGTTGACTAGCTACTTTCCTTCTAGTCTACAAATGCAAAGTTAGAGACGACTAGTGTAGACAGCTCCGGGTAGCTTGAAACTAAATTCACAACAAAGAAAGAAATAATTCATGTTATATGCATTAAGTAAACGTTCTCCTCTGCCTCTCGTTAGGTTAGCAGTCTCTTTGAGAACTCATGTCGATAAATATTGTATTTCGTTTCCTGGATAGACACACCAGAAGTAGATTAATGTGTAGTTTGTGCTTTACAAACAAACAAACGAACTTTCTTCTGTGTCATTTGTCAGCACAAACTAGCTTTTTATGGATAAAGTTCAACGGTAATAAATTTTACATTATTTAAAAAAATTATTCTAGACTTCGAATTGTAAAGTTTCTAAGTAAATGCTCTTTTCTTATGTTTGGGTGTGTTTTCTTATAGCAGAACCACACTGGGCTATCTGCTGAGTCAACCGAGAGAAATCAAACACTTGATTTTAGTGTTGTAAATCTATAGACTTACCGCTGTACCAGCGGGGTACTTTATTGTTTATGAATGCATCAAATTGTGGCTAAACAATTATTTATTGGAACAAATATCTTATATCCGTTAATAATAATATAATCAGGAGAATGGTTATTGTCGACATATTTCAATGCAGTAATTTTGTGGTTTTATACTGAAGATTACAAGCTTAAATATGCACTCCAAATTGGTCGAAAATCATGTGAAATGTTTATTTTGAAGAAAAATCGTGAAACGTGTAAGGTTTTTCAATTCTCCCCTCTAAAGTAAAACATCTTTACACACGTCTGCTCTGATAAATTACTAATCTTCGTACATTAGCGCACATAATCCGCAATGACATCTTGAAGCATATAATCTCTAAAACATGTAACATGTTTTTATATGAAGTTTCAAAGAAGGCTTTATTCGTGCACGTGGTTATATTAAGCCATTAAAATGCGTGCGGTAAATATTATTGAAAGTATTAACCAAACCGTTATAATAGAAAGACGTGACACTTATATCAAGTAGGACGGTAAAACAAGCCGATATATTCCAATCCATCTAACAAACACTTCAGCACAGTTAGGTAAGATTGGTTACTTTTTAAACAAGGCAATGCAACCAGCAAACTACTTTATATGATCATACACAGAAATTAAAATGAGACATTTTGAATCATTGTAGAATTAGAACACTTAATATTTTAAATATCTAATCTTTATTTATCAGTGAAGCTTGTGACTTACAAAGTTAACTATGATAAAGACTCGAAACACAAGGGCTTCTTCAAGTCATGTCTGGCCAGGTGATTAAGGCACTCGACTCGTAATACGAGGGTAGAAGGTTCGAATCCCCGTCACACCAAACATGTTCGCCCTTTCAGTCGTGGGGGCGTTATAATGTTACGGACAATCCCATTATTCATTGGTAAAATAGTAGCCCAAGAGTTGGCGGTAGGTAATGATGACTAGCTGCCTTCCCTCTCGTTTTACACTGCTAAATTAGGGACAGCTAGCGTAGCTAGCCCTCGTATAGCTTTGGGGGAAATTCAAAGACAAGTAAGTCATCCTTGACAAATGTTTATAAAATTAAAAGCTAAAAATCTTTATATGCAGAAAACATTTCTGGCTCTTACGAATCTTCTTTCTGAGACAACAGTTCTTTTATAATTTTAATTTACTTTTTAAATCCACTTAAATTAACGAAACATTAAATTTTATCAGATGAAGTGATAGAGTTTTTAAACTGGGGTTTCTAAAAATGTTTAATAGAGAGAAACAACAAACCTAACTTTTAATACACTACTATGCGCAAGTGTAAGTAAAACTATAAATCATAACTGAAGTCCCACAGGAAAACCTTTTTCAGTCTATTGTATAATCGATTGTTGAACTTTGATTTTATAACACTTTAACTTATTTCAAGAAATATATATATTTCAAATTTTAAAACTTAATTTTAGGAGATTTCTTTTAATTTTCAGAACTTGATTTTAGAAAGTTTCATTTCACTTTCACAGCTTTCATTTTGGAAGATCAATTTTACGTTTCATTGCATAATTTTGGAAGAACTGTTTTATTTTTACAATTTATGTTTTGAAAGATCGATTTTAATTTACAGCTTACGTTTGAGAGGACTGCTTTTACTGAAATTTCAAATTTCTGAGCACTTTAGGCTCAGCAAAACCTGTGAACAGTAGTTTTTTACCTTCAGTAAGAGACATAAAAGCCTGTATTAATCATCTGAAAGATAGCTGTTAAAACGTTCTCAGAGATTTGAAATTTCAGGTTCGTATTTTACTTTGATACATATTGTAAATCTCTAGATGGCGTTTTTTCTATCACGTTCTAACTGGAGAAAAATGTTTCCATAACATTCCGCTTACGTTTTGTATTGGGAGTTCACAGTTTAACATGAAAATGGTGTTTTATCTATGCTGTATTCTTCTCAGTGGGCTCAGCAGAGAGCCCGATGCGGCTTTGCTATAAGAAAACATACACAAGATGAAAAGACAGATTTAAGGAAACAGGGTAAAAAAGCATAGAGTGTGTATTTTCATATAGCAAAGCCACATCGGGCTATCTATTGAGTCCACCGAGGGGAATCAAACCCCTGATTTTAGTGTTGTAAATCCGTAGACATACCGATGTACTGGGGGGACGTTTACATGTTGTATGGTACTAGGGTATTTAATACAAATGATAATTTCAACTAAAACTGTTTGTATTTAGTTTATTAATAACATCTAATTTCTGTCAAAAAATGACAAGTTTTACTCATAAAGAATCAGGTGCAAGTTTGTATGTAAACATATTAGTCAGGGTTATTAGCCAAAACACGATTAGCCTTTATAAAATATTTCTTAAATACGAAACTAAACTCCAGAGGGTTGAATAAGTTTTATTAAAGTACTTTGAAGCTAAAGTCGTTGCACTCAGTGTTGTCACATCTGGTCATGTTATGTCAGTCTATCTGACGACTGTGACGCTTGATAAAAAGCCCTTCAACACTGTTTTTTATTCGTCATAAAGGTGTCATGTTCAAAAGCACACAACTCTTCCATGTCTACTTTTCACACAGAAATCCACACTTACTATATTCTGCGACTGTATTGGTATATGGTTATATGGAAGTACATGAATAACCGTTTCATTCTCCATATGATTGAGGTATGCTACAGTTTATTTAATATGTTTTGAAAACAGCTTGTGTTCATGTGAATTTTGCTACTTTACCAGACAGGTACCTTGCATCATTATGTTGTGTTCCGTTGCGTGGAAAATGTAGACGGATTTTGTAACTGATCTTTGTGTTTATGAAGTCTTACCTGTTACAAAATACTACATTTTACTCATCACGGATTAGATAGGACATATTACAAGCTCCTTTCCAAATGGTCTTGATGCCCCAAGTTGTTTCATAATTTTTTTTCATTGTCACTAACTACGAGAAATATGCCCATTTTGTAACTTTCAGATCCCCAATGTTATGATCTGAATGTATTAATATTTTGCGTCTGGAAGGGATTTAATATACCTTCCCCAGACAACACAAACATCACTGTTACATTAATATATCTTTCTTAATCACATAAATTGATATCACTGGCCTGCAACGGTTTTTTATGTTATTCAGTAATTTTTGTACGCAGAATCTGAAAATGATATCTATTCTTCTCCATTGTTTACAGACTGTTCACAAAAATTTAAATAAGAGAAGATCTTGCCTTACAAATCTTATGAGATTCTTTGAAAAGGTTGCTGCTTATGTAGCACGTAAAAAGCTTGTAATAAATTATACTATGTAACAAAATTTCTACTTTTTCTTGTTCCTGGACAGAAAGTGTTATTTCCCAATTGCTTATGCCTAAAGTAAATGGAAAAAGACCTATTTTTCTCTTCAAACTTTGCTTTTGTGACCTGGGAGCGTATAACGAAAACATGATGGGAGACTATATTTGGGGGCTGATACATGAAAATGATTTACATCACAGTCGCAAATCTCGAAAAACTACTCACTTCTAAACATTTTTGTATAACTTTAGTACAAATACATGTAAATATTGATTCATATGTTGTTTTATTCAGAGCTTATTTAAATGAAAGTGTGCAAATTTGCCCGTTTTTACATAGAAAATAGGTTAATTTCTATATTTCATTATTCACATCATACAAGCAAAGTTTGAAGGGAATAATAGCTATTTTCTGTACTTTTACAACATGTTAAGAAATAACACATACTATTCAGGAACAAAATTTGTGTTACATAGTGTTATAGGTGTGGGGGAGATAAGTTAGCAAACTGGGGCTAAGTCTTTATAACCTTGTTCTTTTTTTTATTTGTATCAATGACATATGTGAAGGAATATTCTAAAGTTACTTAAACTTGCAGATGATATTAAGGTCTTGGGTGTTAATAGCTGTAAAGAGGATGCAGGATGCTGCTGATTTACAGTTATTTAGATCATTTAGTGAGTTAAGTAAATAAATAGAAGGTGAGTTTTAAATAATAAACACAATATAATAATGTGGGTTATCACATTTTTATTTATAAATATAACTTGGATGGTAATAGCCTTAACGGTGTTATTAAGCAAGGGGTGTTATAGTTTATCAATCTTTAAAGCCATCCAAGTGGTGAGTTGTTGTTAGTGGTAGAACAAATATGATTTTAGGTTGTTTCTACGAAAATATTGAATACAAATCTAAAGAAGGGTTAGTAGAATGGTTCCTGGGATAGAGGAGCTGCCATATTGTTTTCTGTTAAAAAGGAAAAATTAGGGGGATCTGATTGAGGTGTTTGAGATTGTAAAGGGAAATGGTATTGTTGATGCATTGTTGTTTTCATATTTAACAGTGAGAACAGTAGGATTAGGGGGACACAAATATAAATTTTGGCAGTGTAGGACTCATTTTCAGCTAAGACAGTTTCGTTTTTCCAACAGGGTGGTTGGCCTTTTTGAATGGATTGCCTTCAGATGTTGTAGAGGTTGTAAATTTAAGTGAGTTTAAGAAAACGTTTCATTGGTACACGAATGATAAAGGCTGGATTTGAGATTGTTTTTTAAACACTTTAATTTAGCTTATAGGATGAAACAGACGAGATGGACCAATAGCTCCCATGTTGTCCCAAAAGGATATGTTATAAGTGAATAATTTTCATTGAAATCGGGTCACATTTTGTTATGATTAAAATGTTGAAGTATAACAAACATAATAATAAGAAATATTCATAATGATAAACGAAATAATAATTTGATCTAAGTAAGATTTTTTTCCTTCCAGATTTGTGAAAATTCCTTATTCGATAGAAATAAATAATATTATTTTTGAAATCTGCATAACTGGACTATAGAAACTTTGTTATTAAAATAAAACCAACTTTTATGAAGTTTAAATTCGCTGGCATGTCTAATCGATAGCTACCCTCACTGTAAACAACCAAGTATTTCTTGTGCTTTGAAAATTGAAATTTCATAAGAGAACAATCATAAATCCGTGCAACTTCCAGTAAAATAGCCCAGGGCTATGACTGGAATAACATATATATAAATGTCTCGCCACGAAATGACGCAGTTCTTTATCTCTCAGAATCAGTCGCTATGAAATAACCTAGGCGTAAAATCTTTATAACTTATTTATCTATATCAATTCCCTTTGCTGTGAAATTATGGTATTCTCATGTGTACTGATACCCTTTCGGTAAAAAACGATAACTACAAAATTATAATAGATTGTTAATACATGAGAAAAATCAAATGGTCTCCAATCTGATCAGAACGAAAATAATTTAAAATAAAACATACATTAATTAAGATAACCCAATATATCAAACTCACTAGAATTATTTCATTTTATCAATTAATATATCATAATTAAAAATAAATAACATTTCATTGAAATTTAGTTTTAGTTTCCTGAACAGTATTCTCACTGTTAACGTATTTAGCCCATCCTTCTTGACAAATTAATCTTCAATATTATATCATACCCACTGAGACAGTCTAGATATATGGTTGTGATACTCGTAGAGGGGCACAGCACAAATATCCTACGGTATAGCTATGTGTTTAACAATAATCTTCGATACGAAACAGCATTAGTTTAAGTTTCATATTTTATGTCTATAACAATGAATTAAGTGACTCTATTTTGTTGAAATTATATTGTCTTCTCCTTTACCTTTCGTAATTACAAATCATACAAGTCTACGTTTCGCAAGGAAATGATTTATAATCTGTACACGGAGAAACTTTGATCTCTGTATTTTGCAATGAAATAACCTAGGCCTAAATCCTTTTGTATTTTGATGTGTAACACAGCCTATTTAAACTTATTCTAATGTTTGTGTCTGTATATATGTTCTGTAGATGTTAAAAATTCAACTATTGGTTGAATGTCAGTTGTGTCTTACAGGATTTATTTGTTCGTTCGCAAGTCTTACAACACACGCGATACTGGTTGATACAGAACGTTCTTTGTGTGATCGAAACGTTTTCATTTGTTCAACAATTTTAATAAAACATATTAAGCAAACTTATTTATGATAATGGTTCAAAGTTCAGGTGACTAATAATTATTGGTGATACATATTTATCACTCACAAGAGGAAGACAATGTACAGGGTCGAATTATGTGTTATCATGACATCATGGTCACACTGCACGGGTATGAAAAACCATCGTATAAAAACATGTTCAAAGAGTGAATCATGTGAGAATAGCGTATGTTTCAGCCACAAAATGTACTGCTGATAATAGCAGTGAAATACGGCCTAAACTTGTAGAATTACTACAAGTTGTCACTAAAAACAAAGATTCACCTCTACCTGAATTTCTATTTCATCTTCAAGTTCTGAACAAGTAACCAAAATGTACGGGCCCGGTGGTTAAGACACTCGACTCGTAATCTGAGGGTCGCGGGTTTGAACCCCCCGTCGCACCAAACATGCTCGCCATTTCAGCCGTGGATACGCTATAATGTGACGGTCAATCCAACTATTTTTGGCTAAAAGAGTAGCCCAAAAGTTGGCGGTGGGTGGTGATAACTAGCTGCCTTCTTTCTAGTCTTACACAACTAAATTAGGTGCAGGTAGCGCAGTTAGCCCTCATGTAGCTTTGTGCGAAATTCAAAACAAACCAAAGTATACAAACTGTCTTCCTTGAGTTGGCGTACCTAGGATTTTCAAAGCGTTGTGTCTATCAGATTATTGAACACAGCTGTCTGAACAAGGGAAGTGAATTTTGAAACACAGTACATGTCGATCAAAAGAAATTAAATTAAGTCAAAAGATATTTATTAAAATGTCGTTTTTCTTCTTTTTCAATATGAACTTAAAATAATTACAGTGAATTTTTACAATAAGGTTTTTTTATTGATGAGACTAAATACTTAAATACTTAACGATGCACGATGGGCTATTTGTGTTGTGTCCATTGCAGGAGTTCAACGTCATATCTTAGCATTATAAGCCTGCAAGCTTAAGTTTAAACCTCTCAAGAAAGAAACTGAAGAGTAGTATTTCAAATTTTTCGGAACATCCGTCTCGCCTCGTGTTGCACCGCGGCACGTCTGCGGAGTTACAAAGCTAAAAACTGGTTTTCGATACCCGTGGTGGGAAGAGAAGAGATAGCCCATTATGTAGCTTTGTGCTTGAACTACAAGGTCTAATAATGTTATAACTACTAAACGAATATAACGATAATTTCAAATGTGTTCTTGTTTAAATATTGTTAACGACGTGAAAAACTTGTGTAATAATTAATTAATTACTGGTTTATTATAAAAAAACTATTTGTTTTATGTTCAGCGTTCGAAACTTCTTTATGTCTGATTAAGCACAAATTTACGCAATGAGCTATCTGTGTTCTGCCTACTACAGGTAGCAAAACCCGGTTTCTAGCGTTGTAAGTCCGTAGACATGCCACTGTGCCACTGTCTTCCAGTTACAAAGCGTTACAAATTATGAAATAATTTTATCTATTTGTTTTGATATATCCATACATTCGTAATGAGTTATCTCATTATAAGTCAAACTGAATGTTATTTCAAAAATCACAAAAAGCTGTTATAACCTTCTGTTCAATGTACCGGATGCTGATTGAAAAGCCCAGAGCTCGAGATGTGATGTCACTTTAAACTGAGAAAGCGTTATAAAAGAATGATTAACAAAATACAAAATCAATACTTCAAACCTACTGAAGGCCACAACAAGGAAGTAGTGATATTTAACTTGGCCGTTTAGCACACTAAAAATGGACAGATAATTAACAAATAATGGTGATTTCTCACAGAAACAACTGAATTAATGGACTGTCCATTTTTAGCACATAATATGCTGTTCGAGTTGAACATTTCCATAAAAAATACACAATTGTGAATGAAAAAAGTAAACAAAAGCTATTCATCTTCCTGAAAGATACAACAACAACGAAAACCAAAACTAAAGTTCTGAGTTGAAAATAATTAATTATGGTATCATTTCACTGCTTTCAGTTTCATGTTCTTTAACTTTCCAGTAAATTAACTGTTCTTTAAAAAAAATTACTGAGTGTTCCCTATTACTACTTATCATCACTGATCGTATGATAGTTGTGTAATAGATACTAATGAATATTTTTCATGATAAAATCGGATATTATTGTTTACTATTTATTTTCTGCTTGTTTATAATACAACTATCGTTTTCTATTGGGTCTTAATCAGTTCTAGTAATTAATTCAGTTGTTTCTGTAAGAAATCACCATTATTTGTAAATTATCTGTCCATTTTAATACAAACTTACTGAAATTTATTAATTACTACCTGGTTTGTTCGTTTGTTTGTTTTTTTAATTTCATACAAAGCTACTCAAGGGCAAGTTGTCTCTAATTTAGCAGTGTAAGATAAGAGGAAGGCAGCTAGTCATCACCACTCACCGCCAACTCTTGGGTTGCTCTTTTACCAACGAATAGTGAGATTGACCGCCACATTATTATGAACCCACGGCTGAAACTGAAAGGGCAAGCATGTTTGGTGCAACCGGGATTCGAACCCGTGACCCTTAGATTATGAGGTCGAACGCCTTAACCCACCTGGCCATGCCGAGCCTAATTACTACCTGGAGTGTTCGTTTGTTAGACGAGTGAAATAAAAACTCCTTTCTATCAAATCACGCTTTTATTAAAAATTATTACTTAAAACAAAGACCATTTTCAAGAATTATTTCAGTATGAAATTACCTGCCATATGCCAAGTTTGGTTCTGATTGATCAGGAAATGTAGAAATGTATAACGAAAGAAACGCACACACACTAACATTTATTCGTATAAATTTTCTTCTTTCACCTATCACCTACCATCTACACTAAAGGGATTGTGTACCACTCTCATAACGCACAGAGAGCGCGGGAATGTTTTGTCCGGAGCTCTGTTACAGGACTAACTCTTGTCTTCGCTATAGAGCAACAATTAACAGATAACTAACACCAACGAGATCAGTCAGAGAGATAGCATACCTTCACCATTCACCTTATTTTCAACGTTCCATGTGTTTATATTGGATAAAATAAATTTTACTTTCGAAAACTTAGAGAATCTTTCTTAGAACCAAACTGATCAACTATCCGGATTATTTCTGTAGTGTCACAATGAGTCTTAACTTTAATAATAGTTGGTTACAAATCTGATCCCACTTTAGAGAATTATTAACCATAAAAACTGTCAAAACGACCTATCTCCCCATTGAAAAGCTGTGTTAATTATAGGTATTTATCACACGCTTTGAAGCACGTGTGTGTGTGGGGGGGTGTTTTTCTTATAGCAAAGCCACATTGGGCTATCTGCTGAATCCATCATAGGGAATCGAATCCCTGATTTTAACGTTGTAGATCTGTAGACTTACCGTTGTACAAGCGAGGGACCGCTTTGAAGCACTTAATAATTTTGTCTAAAAAAAGTAGTATAGCAAAATCGCCCTGTTTTACCTTAACTACGGATTGTTTGTTTGTTTGTTTTGATTTTCGCACAAAGCTACTCGAGGGCTATCTGTGCTACCCGTCCCTAACTTAGCAGTGTAAGACTAGAGGGAAGGCAGATAGTCATCACCACCCACCGCCAACTCTTGGGATACTCTTTTACTAACGAATAGTGGGATTGACCGTCACATTATAACGCCCCTACGGCTGAAAGGGCGAGCATGTTTGGCGCGACGTGGATGCGAACCCGCGACCCTGAGATTACGAGTCTCGCACGCCTTAACACGCTTGGCCATCCCGGGCCTTAACTACGGAACACAAAATACATTAGCTGTTGGCTTCAAGTACTGTCGCCGATTTAACGTTCTTTGGACAATGTAACATTTCTACAGATGCTCATTAATTTAGTTCCAACGACGAAATTTGAGAGCAACTCGACATCTTGGACAAGTTACTATGGCACAATTTGTTTTTAGGTGTGGAACCAAATAGCATGATTTTACTAATATCTTAGTCAAGTACAATTATAACTATTCATGAAAAAAAAAAAGAGAAATGAGCTAAATACTCGAATCGTACAACACATAGCTGGAACATTGATTCTCTAATAGAAATATGTAAAATTAAAAACACGGAACCAGATGTGTGAACTATGCTTTAATAATAATGTTATTGCAATGATAACCACAAATATTAAATTATTTTAAAATTGGACCTCCAACTACTCAGGCTTATGTTTTATCAGTGGTAATTTAACGGATTCGAGCGCTAAAATTTTAGGTTCGATACACTAACAGTGAATACAGCAAACGTCCAAGTGATGAAGGTTTGCTCTAAAACAAACAATAACAGCAACTGATGGTTTGTAACGTTAAAAACTGGAGTTCAATACCCATGATGGATGCAGCTTTGTGCTTAACAGCGAGCGAACAAACAAATTTCTAAAGAGGAGTTCATCTTTTATATTATTATGTTCTATGTTCAGTCTATGACCTACGTTCTGAGCAGAAAATGTGCTATCATGAAATGAGAATGGTAAATATATAGGAACCGTAGACAGTATTTCCTCAAATTTCGTGGAATCCATCCTTTAAGAGGATAATGTGTAATGTAAAACATTTGAAATGCTGTCAGACGGTCGTCAGGTAGTTTACGTTAGGTAACATTTGGGCCATAAAGGCTTTCAAAAACATAAAATACGCACACCTATTTCACATTACGTCTGAAATTTATCTCAGATAACAATTTGTTTGTTTGTTTGTTTTGAATTTTGCGCAAAGCTACACGAGGGCTATCTGCGCTAGCCGTCCTTAATTTAGCAGTGGAAGACTAGAGGGAAGACAGCTAGTCATCACTACTCACCGCCAGCTCTTGGACTACTTTTACCAACGAATAGTGGTTTGAAACCGAGACCCTCAGATTACAACTCGAGTGCTTTAACCACATGGCCATGCCTGGCCTAATATCGATTTGATTAAAAGCAGTTTCTCCAACAAAAAAAGCAGACTCGGAAACGTGAGTTCAGTTATTTTGAGAAATAAAGTAACATTAGTGAGAAAAGGCACTATTAAAAAATAACGTTAAAGTAAGCGTTATTATCTTACATTCCCTCGAATGGCTCAGCAGATAGCCCGATGTGGCTT
>NC_134828.1:115975283-116024898 GCF_004210375.1 Tachypleus tridentatus
TTATTTCTCAAATACAGTTAAACAGGACAATGTGTTTTTATAATTTATTTTAAATTTTGAGCTTTTCTAAAGTTTCAGTGTTCAAACTGTTTAATGGACTTTCATTGGTAAGTAACTGTACAAAGGAAGATTATATGAAATTTTGTGTCACTTTTTTCAGGGCATAAAATGAGTGTTAGCTCATGAAGAACCATCTGGTTTTTATGTGTTTTATGAGTAAGTTACATCTTTAATGTTTCATTAACAATGTTTATTACAATGGTTAACACACATAGTGTATTTATTATTATAAAGGTCATTTTGTATTGTTTACTTAGTATTTAGAAGCAAGTCTAACTTAAATCCCTTAAACTGGTTGAAACTCTAGCTGTACTTGAAGTATGACTGTCAATATTCTAAGACAAACTTAGATCTCTTAATCTTTTAGATCAGTAGTTCTTAATCTGGATTCAATCGAACCCCAGGGGTTTGGTGAGTCAGTCTCAGGGGTTCAGCCGGTCGGTCAAGACACTAACACTGTGTGTGTGTCTATTCCGCTCACCACACTCAGATGATTTGTGACATCATGCTCCACTTGGCTGTCATTGGCTGCGGCTGATCACGTCACATCACTTGGCTTTAATATCTGTGCTGCAAGGAACTTGTGACTATAGTAATCGTGCGTCATTTGTGATTTTCTTCCTAATCTTTCAATCTCTTCATACTAACTATGTCGAGCAAAAACAGAAAGTGGTTGGATGAATATGTGTAATATGGATTCACGTGTATAATGGATCATGATGGGAGTCAGCATCCTCAGTGCATGATTGCAGTGCCAAGTTGACCAATTCTGGTCTAGCACCAGCAAAACTAGGAGAACGCTCCCTAAATGTGCATGGAGATGGGAAATACAAGAACACAATGCTTGCTGAATTCAAGGTAAAGAGAGCCAGGTTCAATGAAAAGGTTACTTTGGCTGTTCTCGGCTTTGTACCCATCGACAAATCGATCCTTACAGCATCGTACAAAGTTGCGTACTTGACCACAAAACAGGACAAACCACACACCATTAGTGAAACACACGTTAAACCAGCAGCATTGAAGATGATGAATATCATGCTGGGATAAGCTGATGAAAATAAGTTATCCCAAATTCCTCTTTCAAATGACACCATCAGCAGAGAATAGATGACATCTTGGCTCAAGTAGTTGCAGATCTGATTTCAATCCCAGCAAAATTCAGCCCTCAACTCGACGAGACCACCGACATTTCCAATCTAAGTCAGCTTGTTATATTCGTGCGCTATGTGAAGAATGACGAGATAAAAGAAGATTTTTTTATTTTGTAAACCTCTTACAACAACAACAACGTGAATAAACTTGTGGATGACTTCAGAGACAACGATCTTTCGTGTGATATGGTTTCTGCGGTTTGTTCAATTGGAGCTCCAGTCATGCTGGGATGAAACTTTGGTTTTGGTGTGCTGGTGAAGGCGATGCACCACATGTCATTGTAACACACTGTGTTCTGCACAGGCATGAGTTGGCAACAAAAACCTTGCCTTCAAAACTGGCAGAAGTATTAAAAATTGTAGTGGAATGTGTGAACTTTGTGTGAAATAGTGCCCTGAAGCACCGCATCTTCAAAAGAGTCGTAATGAAATGAGCTCTGAATTCGAGGTACTTCTGTACCATTATAACGCTTGGTGGTTATCACGGGAAGGGTGCTGAATCGTGTTTTTGCCATGTGTGTGGAATTAGCCCTGTTTTTGCAGATTGCTTCAAAACGTCTGAGTTCATTCTCATTTTGACGTATATGGCTGATATCTTCAATGCTCTCAATCATCTTAATCAACAGATGCAGGGCAGTGGAGTCAACATCATCAAAGCAGAAGAAAACCAGAAGGCATTTCAAAAAAAGCTACCGTTTTGGAAACAACGAACAGAGAATGATAACTTTGCAAACTTTCCCCTGTTGGACGACTGTGTAAGTAAGATCGAAGATGTGTCTGAAATCAGAGACATTTCTGTACTTAGGGAGCTGAAACAAACAATTGCCATGCACTTAGATGAGTTCGCAAAGTCTCTCGACAGATACTTCCCCATTAGAGAGTTATATCCAGCATGGGTGACACAGCCGTTCACGTTTAGTGTTGCTTGTCTCTGAAAGGCAACAGCAAAAGTCACATTGATTTGCAGTAAATATTCATTGAGTTATGTTTTGTTTTGTGTGAAATTCATGTTTTGTTGGTTTTGTTCTTTGAACACGGTGATATTGTGTGCAACTGATGCATGGTTCATTTTGTGCACTAATAAAATATCTACTTATGTTTTGAATTTGAAAAAAACTTATATTTTATTTTTCCAATTACAAAGGGTTCACTGAATGCAAGTACGAAACTTCCGGGGTTCAGTACCTCCAACAAGGTTAAGAACTATTGGTCTGGTACAGTACCTCCAACAAGGTTAAGAACTACTGGTCTGGTACAGTACCTCCAACAAAGTTAAGAACCACTGATCTGGTACAGTACCTCCAACAAGGTTAAGAACTACCGGTCTGGTACAGTACCTCCAACAAGGTTAAGAACTACTGGTCTGGTACAGTACCTCCAACAAAGTTAAGAACCACTGATCTAGATGCTATAATGAGATTTTTTGACCATTTGGTGTGAAAAGCATATTTATCCAGTGATACAACAAACACTTTCTCATAGTGTGACAGTGAGGTTACTCATATATCATTAGTGCCATGTGTATGCATGCATCATGGAGAAGAAGTGATTTATCCCATGATATCATGAAAAATAATGACAATACTTGTGCATCCTTTAATTTCCCAACTTAGTATTATACCTGTGTTCACCACCAAGCATTTTGATGTGGAAAAAGTGCTAAACAAGTCAAATTCATTTGTTGATGAATAATTGAAACTTTTTAAGAACCAACCCAAAATGTAATTACACATTCAAAGGGTTGAACTGGCTCAAACTCTCAAGCTGTAATTATACTGTGGTTTACAATATCAAAACTACCCATCTGTTGGGGTATTCTAATCATTGTAAGTTTGTTTTATGACTTTATAAACCCCTAATAAAAATTTCTTTGTAAATCTTTATAAATAGATTAATATTTTTACTCTAATATGAGCAGGTACTTTACTGTGATCAGAAATTAATTATAATAAATGCATCAGGCCTTCTTTTCTAAAACACATTTTACGAAAACATGTAATGTGTCCCAGATTCAAAAGTCACGATAAACTATGGTGGTAGCCATAATGGGTAGTTTTATATTAATACAAAACATTGTATATTGTGAATTATGAAGTTTTGGTCTTTTTCATTGCTACATGTGGTTGCATGCAAATCTAAATACGGAAAGATGATATTCAGTCAACCATCATATTACAATGTTAAATACACTTGAGTAAAGTAGAAATATTATCTATGAAAATAATAAGAGATCTTTAATTCATTGGTATTGTACATGAAATGAACAGGGAAGAGGGAAGCCAAAGGCAGTAAAATAAAGTTGAAAAAAACAAGGTTATGGAAAATTGAAGATTATTGGATACAAAGCTATAGAAAGAGGAAGAAGATGTGTGACAATTCTGATGAGGATATTATAGAAAGAGAAGAAAATTAAAACTAGCCTTTTGAACATGATAGTGTTCTGTAGTTTAAACCTTTTTATCATTTTCATTAAATCAATACTACTAATATAAGGCAGGTATTTGTAACTTTAAAGAGTAGCATTTTCTTTATTTCTCTGTAGTAAAGGATTACTTAATACATGTGGTTTGCACCTAAATTTATTTACATATATAAATCACTATACACAAGTTTTTGTTGTTTTTTTCTTCAAAGGGCTAAGATATCTATTAGTTTGTAATATGGTTTAATGATCCTTTTACATGTTTTAGGTTGGAGATAAAAATGCCCAGCAGACAGTTGAATTATGTTTCTTGTGTAAAACAGTTTTTGTTTCTGTTTCCACAAACAGGCAAAGGTTTCCAGCAAATACCTCACTGATAACTTCCACCGATCCAGGCCATCTCTATGGTGTTCCACCATCACATTTGAAAGGACCTCGATTCAATACCAGGAAATCAATTAATCCCTGGCAGCAGCCTTCACCCTGTCTCAACCATTGATTACTCTTCCCCCAAACACAATGTGGCCAACATTCAAAGTGGGTATAATATGACCAAATACCCAGTACATCCTGATGTTTGTCTGAAACCTTTACCATTTTATGATGTTCTTGCTGAATTATTAAAGCCAAGCAGTTTGAGTGAGTACGTTATTTTAAACTTAGAATTGTTGTTTTAATTTTTTTTTTTGCAGTTGCCAATTTTGCTCAGTACTCTCATAAAAAGATTGCTCCATCGAACGTAGCCAGATGCATAACTCTTGGTTGATGTCTTTACCATGGTCCCATCCAAAAACAGCTCTGCATATGGAATAATTATCATCCATGTTTATTTTATTGGTTGTGGGCCAAATATTTTGTACCCTCTGTACACTAATTGGTTGAGAGTACTGGTCAGACTAGCTGTCAACGTGGGCATTTTGTGTATATCCTATTAAATATAGCAGAATGCTTGAGGTTAGTAGTGCAATTGTCAGTATAAATGTTACCTTCATAAATACTTCTCATGTTACATTATCTAATAATCAGAAATTTCTGAGAATCTTTAAAATTTGTAGTGAACTTTTCTACCGTATAAAACTATGATTAATATTAATAAACTTCAATATTAAAATTATTCGTGTACACAAATGACAGTGGAGTTCATTCATATGTCAGATTGCTCAACCTAAAGATAGTTATTATCAGTTGTTATTTTTGGTGAACATTGTGGTAGTTGAATTGTGCATTTTCTGGACTGATGTTGTGATTCTTTTTTTAATTTTTATTTAATTTGTATTTTATTCAACACTTAAAATGAATCCTAGGTTATAAATTTCTTTCAAATTTATTATGCACAGAGAACTGAATACCCATTTTTGACAATAAATGGTCACAACATCGGTGAACAACCTTTGTGAACCTGATGATGACCAATGAAGGTCGAAACGTTGTTCACTCTTCTACATAAAAAATTTTCTCAACCCAAACGAGCCGTTTTTACATATATATTTCTCTACAAGTGGGTTTTCTCTACATCACTGAATAAATGGTCACTGTTTATCAGTAAGAACTTTTTCATATTGAATGAAGTTTTACAAAAAATGCTTTCTTACAAATTATTTTTTACAAACATGTAACATAATATAAAATATAAAGACAAGATCTGTTTGTCCAGTTAGGTCATCCTATCAACTATACTATACTACACTTAATTAATAAAATCCAGCCAATATCATTTAAATATTTTTAAAATACCTTAAGTTCATTTAAATTAATTACATCTATTACATCTGAAGCCAACTCATTCTAAAGACCAACCACCCTGTTAGAAAAATAAAACTATCGTAGCTGAAGGTGACTTCTACCCTGTTTCCTCATCTTACAGTATTGATCATTAAGTATGAAAAATAATAATTTTTACATTTAAACCATTGCTATAAAAATATTTAACACCTTAATCATATCCTGTAAAGATTTGTATATCGTGAACACAAATAAAAGTTAATTTAAAATATAAGAAATATATTTTTTCTCTTCTTTGGCTTGTTTTTTCACTGTAGTTTTAGCACGAGTAATAAGATGCATTTTTGTTGCATGTTATAAAATTGTTTGTATAATTATTCCAAAATATAACTTGCATATGTTCTACACACACACAGTTCAGCATTCATGTATTGTTTTGAGTGCTATTATTTCACAGAAGTGACACTGATTAACCCTAAATCATCATTTTGTGATATAAAGATGAACTTGCAACAGACATGTCACAAAACTAGAACTAAACTTTAGTGTTTTTTTAATAAGCAGTGCTTAATACAATATATGCAAAATATAAAAAAAATACTTTCTCTATACATTCTTATCGTGTAATACAAATAAATGGCAGTGAAAGAAAACCAATAATCTAACTTTTAATGGTATATAAGTTTAAAGTTTTCAATTTTATACGGCATTACTTTTATAAAAATCCTGAATTTACCCTTGTATGAGAATTGTGACAGTTTCTATCTCAGCATCTCATCTTTAATTTATTTACCATCCCTCCGGAAAGATTAAAATTTAATGTAAATTACTGTTTATAATGACATTACTCAGGAAAAAAGTAATTTCTATGGCCTTCAGTCTTATTTAGTTACAGAGCCATCAAATAGAAGATCAAACCTCTACTTGCCACACCCACTCATCACATCGTCTCTTTCAAAAATTGTCAGTAACTCTCTCTGGCATTTATTACTGTGTCTTACAACCAATAGAAAGCCAAGGTTTAAATATATCAAATGACATATTACATTGTTTTCTCTGTAGACAATTGTTTGTTTTACTTTTAGTTCTAACTTTATTCTGACAAGTGACATTGGTGAGCTGAATTTTTAGTGGCTCTTGTTGTATAGCTGGAAGACCAGATAAGTTGAGATAGTCAGGGGTAGTTGTTTGATTTTTGCATGTAATTACTCAGTGCTCTTTAATGCTGTAGAACCATTAGGATAAAAAGTAGGGATAAAAAAAAATGTGCCTTTCAAAATAAACATCAAACATCAAATATTCAGGAAAGTACTTTGTTTTTCTTCTTTACTCTCTATTAGTATCATAAAATTAACTAAAAGGTAAAAATTAGAAATATTTTTGTTAGATTAGGTAAAATAAATAATATATTTTTTTCATGACTGATGCTTGAAAGTAACTTATGCATTATTTAATTTGAGGGTAATGTGAACTACAGATTTGTCAAGTGATTTACACTGAGGGTAATGTGAACTATAGATTTGTCATGTGATTTATACTGAGGGTAATGTGAACTATAGATTTGTCATGTGATTTATACTGAGGGTAATGTGAACTACAGATTTGTCATGTGATTTATACATTTTATGGTTGGAATACCAGTGACAGTTCAAAGGGCAATGAATCAAAAGTTTAGTATAAGCAGATGTATACTTTTAAAAGTTTAAAGCTACTTAGGATGAACTATTATAGTTTTATGTTACAATCTGAAGTCATTCTGGAAAGGAAAAAAGGTTTTTATAGTGGTTACAAGATCAGTCAAATCATGCATAATTACAGTAGAGAAAATATCAAATCATGCATAATTACAGTAGAGAAAATATCAAATCATGCATAGTTACAGTAGAGAAAATATCAAATCATGCATAGTTACAGTAGAGAAAATATCAAATCATGCATAGTTACAGTAGAGAAAATATCAAATCATGCATAGTTACAGTAGAGAAAATATCAAATCATGCATAGTTACAGTAGAGAAAATATCAAATCATGCATAGTTACAGTAGAGAAAATATCAAATCATGCATAGTTAAAGTAGAAAAAAATCATATAGTTACAAATCATGCATAGTTACAGTAGAGAAAATATCAAATCATGCATAGTTACAGTAGAGAAAATATCAAATCATGCATAGTTACAGTAGAGAAAATATCAAATCATGCATAGTTACAGTAGAGAAAATATCAAATCATGCATAGTTACAGTAGAGAAAATATCAAATCATGCATAGTTACAGTAGAGAAAATATCAAATCATGCATAGTTACAGTAGAGAAAATATCAAATCATGCATAGTTACAGTAGAGAAATATCAAATCATGCATAGTTACAGTAGAGAAAATATCAAATCATGCATAATTACAGTAGAGAAAATATCAAATCATGCATAGTTACAGTAGAGAAAATATCAAATCATGCATAGTTACAGTAGAGAAAATATCAAATCATGCATAGTTACAGTAGAGAAAATATCAAAGTAAAAATATTTACTGAGAGAAAAGGAGTGAATTTTATTAAGATTACACAAATGAAATTTGAAATTGTTAAGGTGAAGTATTTTTTAACTTAAATTGCTGTGCACATGAAGCAGTCAACTTTTTGGCTCCATGTTGTCATGGAGAAATTTGTAGTGAAAGTACCTCAATAAAAATGTTGTGTGTTTTACAAATGACTCTTAATAATAACTGAAAGGCTGTGAAATTTTGTAAATATGTACAAAACTGATAAGATGTTATAGTTTGTAAAATTTTAATGTCAATTTGGGTCACAAATATTTTGTGATTTTAGACAAATGTCAAAAGTAACAATGTAAGTGCTGAGACTTGAAACAAATTCATCCAGCACGATGTAGGTTTTCTTTATCATAATATATTTAATTTTTTTTAAAGTTTGAAAAGTTATGTAAAGTATGCAAGTTCAGACAATGTTATTTTTTTGACAAAGCATTAACTCACAGATTTCTTTCTGCTACAGCTGTCAGGAGATAATTAGTGTTCATGTTACTTGTTGATTTTCATTCAAAATATTTTTTTCTGTTTGACAAGCCAATATAAAGCATGAATTATTGGATTATTATTTCTGGCACGGAAGCAAACTAGGTCTCTTATCTTACCTCTGATATCTAGTATTTCTCAACAGTCAGGAGAAAGGAGGGTAGAGTCTCTCTCAGTTGACTGTCAATTATGTTATTCATAGTGAGATGGAGAAATATATTCAATTTAGTTGCATTCTCTTGTGTTTTCTAAAGCTGCTACTAAAGGTACTCCTGGACATCATGTTATTTTTCTTTTGGAAATTTGAGCATCACTGAAATCCCTCATGCATTTATAAGGTTAATGGATCATAAATATCATTACACTGAATCTTTCAGTTTCCTTTTTCATGATTATTCTATTAGATCTTGAGGTCATGTTAAAAAGCTATGGGCTCCTTTGTTGCCACTTCATCCAGAGATCCAACTATTCACAAATGCCTTGCTTCAGGGATGAGGCACATCTCTCACCAACCAGGAATTCCAATGTCTAAGCAAGAGAAAGAGGCTTCCACACACAATGTTTTAGACCTTCTTCCTCTTCAAAAAGTGACTTCTTGTGGTCTGTGCTTATTAAGTGGAAAATCATCAACTTACTCCAACAATTCTACTGTAGTATCTTACATTTTCCATCAAGGGGGCACTTGGTCCAGAGCTCTTTGTTTTCAATCCTTGAGCTCCTCTGGAACCACTCCTATCATATCACTCTACTATCTTGTCGTGTTCCACAGGTGATAACTGCAATATCAAATCAACTGTTTTGACTCAAAGCTATTCTCTCAAAAGATGCAGCATTGTGAGTTTCTCTGTTGGATTTGCCCTTATTTTGAATCACTGATGTTTGAGTTAGCCACTCATTGGAACACCCAACTACTGACAGTTTAATCCCAGTACTTCACTCTCAGGCTTTATCAATGGATGCATTCTGTCAGGAGGAAAGGAATTGCAATTTTAGGCCTTTCCTCCAATTCATACTAAGAATTTTTCCAACCCATTGTTGGATCCTGTTGATAGCAGCTACACCCTGGTTTTTGCTTCTGTGGTACCTCTTCCACTTCCTCTGTGGAGCCAGCCATGGTACATCTGGGTTTTTGTAGGTTCGAGCTTCGTGCATGAAAGTTTTGCAGACCTTCACATGGAATCAGATTTTCAATTTTAATGTTGCCATGTATCTGTTTCAGTCTTTGCTTAGTCTTATAATGGACAATAGCAAACATGTTGACATTGTTTATTGACACGAGGTTCAACCCACTTTGGTCATAAGGACCAACTATAACTTGTTTTTGACTTGGCTCTTTGGCAGTATTTTTGCATCATTCACAGTTGTCCTTTATAAGGTAGCCTTATTGACTAATGCGTGATACTTGTGACAAAGTAATCTTTGAGTCCTCGGTACTCTCTGGATTCCTCAAGTTGCCTTGGGTTCTTTATCCCAAAGACCATTTCAGTTACCTAACTGGTATATTAAAGTGGTATTACATGCCTTTTCTCAACACCCCCAACATATGCCATGTGTCATCTTTACCTGGAGGTTAATTCTTCATTGCTACAGACATTATTGGTTGAAGTGCTTTGTGCTGATTATACACAGGATAATTTATCATTCTACCTATGTTCTCAGACTGGTTCTTCTTTTTTATGATGCTGTTAGCTAAGTAAGTGGGATAAATCCTTTTCACTACTTTGTCTGATCACTATTTTACTTGGATGAATTAGTGAAAAGGATTTATCCCCCTCATTTGGCTAACAGCATCATAAAGAAGAAGAACCAGTCTGAAAACATAGGTAGAATGATAAAAGTAACTTTTCACTAATTAATCTGATCACTATTTCACTTGGATGACCAGTCATAATTTTTTTTTATTTTTCCAATGAAGACTCTTAAAGGTTTTGTTGCCTTTAGAGATGCTAGACATAAACATTTTATTACTTGGGAACTTTCATTTCCCTTGGGTTTATCTTCAGTTATATGGATGATGATGATACAAAAGTAATACTTATGTCTAATTCTTGGCTTTCTTTGAAGGCAGGAAGACTTCTGCAAGTCATATCTAATCAGATTCATCGTGTTTTTCTGTCTTTAGTAGACTGGTTGAATGGCCTGCTGGAGGACATTTACATGAAGGTGTGTGGATCTACCCCAGTACTCTTATCTCACATTATTTATATAACCTTGTATTATCTTCATCTGATAGTTTTCAGCTACTCTCTTTAGCTATCTCAACCACTTCCAGTAGTTTATATAGAGGGGTGAATATTTTTGTTGGTATGCTTGTCTCTTCTTTACCTTTCAGGGTCGTTTGGAACATTTTCACAGGATCCTACTCTGTGGTAAACTTTGTCCAGGAAGTTGTGTCTGGTTGGGGCTGGCCTATACTGATGGTCACTCTAATACAGTTCCACCCTTGATACAGGAACTAAGTTTAGGGTGAAAAGCATGCCTGCTCCAGATATATTTCAGTTCTCCCACTAGGGTGTCACTCTTCTGTTGACACGCCCATGATCTCTGCAGATACTTTCTGTGTGGATAATGTTCTTTCTGTCCTTTCACCTTATCAGTGGGGGATTCTAGCTATAAGAGGAAGTATGTATGCTTTGGAAGTTAGTACTTTCCTAAATTGAAAATATATATTCGATAATACTTACCTTTCTCACACTATTTTGTTCTTCCTTTCCACTAAGAACTGGTGTTAGAGACTGCAGATTGAGTCAGTCTCTAAAAAGTCATAACATCATCTGAATTAGGTGCTTATATACTGTAACAGGATACAGAGCACATTGATGCAGGTGAAGAGTGTGACAAGACAAATATCATCTGGGGTGAGTAGGAACAAAACCAGACTGATGTTTAGACACCAAGGACAATCTGGTTGAGTAGGAACAAAACCAGACTGATGTTTAGACATCATCTGGGGTGAGTAGGAACAAAACCAGACTGATGTTTAGACATCAAGCACAATCTGGGGTGAGTAGGAACAAAACCAGACTGATGTTTAGACATCAAGGACAATCTGGGGTGAGTAGGAACAAAACCAGACTGATGTTTAAACATCAAGGACAATCTGGGGTGAGTAGGAACAAAACCCGTTGAATAGTAGTTGTAGCGTGAATGGATATAAGTATTATTTGAAATACACTTTTCATTTAAGAAAATGTTAACTTTAAAATCTACAACAAAAGTAATAATTTTGAATTATTTTTTAGACATTAAAGTTTATTACACATGATCTTGTTGTACTGATTTAAATTTTATATAGATTTGATACTTTTAACTTTCAGTATAGTGTGCATATCTTCACATACAGAGTCATATTTTTAGTGAAGTATTTTTAAATAAGGATTTGTCCATTAATTTATTGAGTTTCTGTTTTGAATGGTCTGTGTGTAAAGTAATTTTCATGTTAAGATTAAAAATACTTTTTATCTCAAAAAACTTAAATTTTCTTTATGTAATCCCTAAAATGGCTTCAAGTTGTAATGTGAAACTACATTTAGTAACTAGCTTTATAACAGTATACTTCTATTTATAATTAAATTTTGTTGTTGTATTGCCCTTTGAGTTGTGTCTAACTGCTGTCTGTGTCTTTATAAGTTGTAAATCATTCTGACTCATGCAGCTCACATTACACTGTAAAATTAAATTGCCCATGTGCTGCTTGTGTGAAACAATTTTATTGTATTATTATTTATTTTAGCTAATTTAATCTTAACTTACCTAAAGAGATCCCTGTTTTTACATTTTAGTTTTCTAATAATAAATAACAAACATGAAAAACAAGAAATAAAGTACTGTCTTTTTCTCTCTTGATTTTGATCATTGAGAACGTTTAAATCTATGTTTATAGTGATGGTAGTAATGCTCTAAATAATTTTATTTAATTGAATAAATTACAAAAAAACAGACTAATAACATGCAAAAAATCTACAATTTCCCCTAACTCTCACATTTTTTTCTGACTTTCTAACTGCGTGACAAGAACTGTTACAAATTCATCCAAGTTATTCATTAAGTTTCTCACTGGAACATTGCTTATACCCTGAGAGAAATTGACAGTTATCTATTGTGAACACAGTGTTACATAATTTGTCATTGATAGATGACAACCTTGACTTTTCATTGGTTTTATATGTATATATATATATATATATAACATTAAATGTGTGAGAAAACTCTGAGCATATCCTGAAAAAGAAGATATAACAGGAAATGTTTGATTTTCTTTCAATAGTTCTGAAACTAAACAAAATTAAAGGCTATAAAAATTTTGATTTTCTGAACAATAACAATTTTATCATGGTTAATATACATTTTAATTTCTTATTCTTTCAATTAGTGGTGGCAAAAATAGAGAAGACAAGATTTCTAGAGAAAATACGAGTGGAATACCAAGGGAAATTGGGACTTTATTTAATATTTGTAGAATTAGGTACTTAAAACTTGTATACTATTAAGATATGTGTTGTTAGTTAAGATTTTGTGCTGTAATAAACACAAAGTAGTTTACTGGAATTTTGAATGTAAGACACTAAAACTGTCTCTCGTAAAGGATACCCAGAGTGAAAGAAATACTTGGGTGCTCAAGTGCCAAGCTTTTAAAATTGCAAGTTAAATGATTTTATTTTGTGATTTTTAGTGCCCACAAAACCAGGGAGATTTCAAGAAGACAGCTTCACTTTTCATTTAACACCACAACAAGCCCATGATATAGCAATGTCAAGGTAAGTTCATGATATAGCAATGTCAAGGTAAGTTCATGATATAAGCAATGTCAAGGTAGCAATGTCAGTTTCATGATATAGCAATGTCAAGGTAAGTTCATGATATAGCAATGTCAAGGTAAGTTCATGATATAGCAATGTCAAGGTAAGTTCATGATATAGCAATGTCAAGGTAAGTTCACGATATAGCAATGTCAAGGTAAGTTCACGATATAGCAATGTCAAGGTAAGTTCACAATGATATATATATAGCAATGTCAAGGTAAGATGTCAAGGTAAGTTCATGATATAGCAATGTCAAGGTAAGATCATGATATAGCAATGTCAAGGTTAGTTCATTACATAGCAACGTCAAGGTTAGTTCATTACATAGCAACGTCAAGGTAAGTTCATGATATAGCAACGTCAAGGTTAGTTCATTACATAGCAACGTCAAGGTTAGTTCATTACATAGCAACGTCAAGGTAAGTTCATGATATAGCAAGGTCAAGGTAGTTTTTATAACATCACTCCATGTCCAAAGTTAAGCAGGTTTATAAAAAAGCAAGAGGAAATCGTCTATAGCCGTGGCTATAATTGGATGAGAAAGGGAGCTATGAGATAAAGTTTTGTACTTGAAAAATATCTGGGAGCCATTCTATGGGCTGCTGTGCCATGGTTAAAAAATAAATGTTGTTAACTGTGTGGGTAACGAAGATAAAAATTAACTGGATCGGCTACCAAATTTGCAAGCTGTATGTATATCTTTTACTAGAAGATGAACCAGAATTCTTCACCAGATCTTAAAGTTTAAAACAAAAATGTATGAAGAAAATGATAAACTGCATGAACAATTTGATATGGATGTAAAAATTATAATTAAAATAATAAACAATAAAATAATAAATAATACAAGTTAAAATTGAAACAGATTATGGAAAAGTGAAATTCTGTAAGAAAGAAGACTGTTATTTTAGACCAGGAGGCTTTAGGGATCCTAGGTTAATTTCCTTTATAATCATTGTCTTTTGAAATGTCTGTTGTAGCATGTTCCAGAATAAAATAATTCTCAATTTTGAACCTGTAATTGTCAAATTGCCTGTACATTTATCTGGATTCTGTAGTTTAATATGATTTAAACATTTGTGGGCTTCATTACAGGTCAATAAGTCTATGTCCAGTGTATAAACTACTGCACTTTATACAAATTACAGAATAAACAATACCTTCACCAGTGTATTGGAAGGATTGTCTTATGTTGAAGTTGGCATATTTCTCTTGTATACATGTGCTGCTGTTTCATATTGTTTAAGAGTGCTGTATACAGATATTTCTCCTTGGTTATGGTTGTATCACTAAACTATAATGGATGGATTCTTGAAAATAGATTCATCAGTTGATTCTTCAGTAAGTATTATGTAAATGTCTTTGTTTTGATGTTAAGCACAAATGTTTGTTCTTGACAAGGTGAAAATCTCAAGCATATGCTCTAGCTTTGGTGGTAGCATTGTGGATAAGAGAATCATGATAGTTTCTATTAAAGAAAAGTTTTTTGTGTCTTTTGTTTTTGTTTGTAATCATTATGGTTACTAGATATCTTGCAAAGTTGAAGAAAGTGTTTGTGTGACCTAACATTTTTATTACTATACAAGTGAAAAGGTTCAAAGTAAATATGTGTGTGAATATGTTTCTTTATGACATATTATTGGTCAGATGTTATCTATCATGTTAATGTTGAAAGAAGGCAGTGTTGTCTGATAGAACTGTGGGAATTAATCCATGTGATAAATTACTTTAGTGATTACTTTGTTTTTTTTTTAGTTCTTTGTAAATTACCATATAGTAATTTAAATTAATTTGGGTATCTGAATTTTATCAAATAATTAATTCGGAGCATTGTCATAACATTATTCACACACCTCGTGATTTGAGGATCTCAGAACCTGTTCTCATTGCCATTGAACTTGCTTTCTCTGTTATTGTTATTTCAAAGCTATTAAGGCCATTGTCCCTATATCAGAAGAGGCCTCACCCACTGCCAAGTCTCTGAATACTTATGTGCAAAACAAAGAGTATATTTATTGTTATTTTTACATTGTCTTTTGTTCCTCATTTTTAACTGGTAACCATATTCATTAATGTTGTGTGAACAGATGCAAATAGGGGTTGGCAAAGATGGGATCCATTTGTATATCCCTAGTTATTCCTTAGATCTGTATGTAGTAGTTACTTTTGAAAATGAAGACATTAAGTGTGAGTTCAACTTCTGTTAAAAAGTAAAATTATGTGTTTGAATGATTAAGAATGTTTCTGTGTTGAAACAGTCATGGTGCAAGATAGATTTGTTATAGGCATATTGTGATGTTCCTTTAAAATAGCAAACTTCTCACCAGGATCCTACAACAAAGAATCCCAGAGAGATTTTAAAGGGTCCCAAACTAATTTTCAAGAGTCTCATTGGTAGAATTTAATAAACTGAGAAAAAACAAAACTTCAGTGTCAGTGAATAACCGTATTTACAACATAACCACATGTTTACCTTCTGCCAGTGTCATGTTAATGTTCAGTTAAAAACTTTATTTACAGTTCATGCTGCATGTTGTTTTTCTTTGAGTGCAAAGTAGTTTTTATGATAAAATTAATTTAAAGTACTTTTCTTCGTCTGGAAATTTTTAAGTATTTTCAAAACTCCTAAAAATCTTCTGAATAAATCTCAAATGTTTTTTGTTCTCTTTTCAGAAAAACTCTAATTTTTGTATTTTTGTATCATAAATCTGTAGGAGGTTGGTTTATTTGACCAACCTGGTTTGTTTATATATGTTTAAAAAAAATAAAACTAGTCTAATTTTGAATATAACTCTGTGAAAGGTTGTGGCATACACACTTTAACCTACCCACGGTGGAAGGTTTAATCATGTGGTACTGGTACTTTCACACTGTTTTATTTTAGTGCAATTTATTGTCATTCATTACAACTGTTATAAGTTGATGATGAACAGCTGTGTGTAAACTGCATCCTGTTTAGTTTGTTATGGTGCAAAGTGCTTGTGCTTGTCTTGTTTATGAGGCATTTTGCAGTGCATATTTGGTACCTAGAAGGGTCAAATCTCATGCTCCCCAACAAATTCTTGTGCAAAGGATCCAGGAGTGTGTGTTAACTAGAAACTTGAATAGTTGAAGAATTCTTTTTTCCTTATTATATTATGTCACTTCTCCAATAGTTTTGAGTTTGTACTGACTTTTTCAATAAAATGTATTTTGTGGCATGTGTTGACTTAAAGAAAATTTATATATATATGATTTTTTCGTAATAATTAGTGGAACATTGCACTGTTTGGTAAAATAACAATCATATAATTCTTATTGGTTTGGAAGCTGAAGTGAATTACTTTAATAACAATAGTGTAATTATTACTGGCTCAAAGTTAAAAAATTGTTATGAACTCAATAATAGTGTGTACTAGTTGTCTGTTATGTAAAGAAATAATTATAGATTAGACTGAATCAAAGCTTTGTAAGCTTATTGGTTTGGGAAATGTTTCTGTGTTTTAAAATAATAATTCATACATAGCAGCTAATTTTATTTTTATTTGCTTGTAAACCCAGAGAAAACATAATTCACAATTGTTTGTTTTTTAATTTCTTTGTTTTGTGTGTTTAAAGGTATGGTGTTGAACTATGCGTAATTTATCCAGTTAAACAGTAGATATTGTTTTATGAGGTCGTTATTCATGTACTTTATCAGTTGCAAACTAGTCTTATCAGTTCTATCAGACTGTTTTGGTGAATTTATATTTGTATATAATGATCTGGAAATCAGTTGTAATAGCTGTACACATTTATGTGGTAATGTAATAGAATGTTGCCAAGAGATGCTTGCTTGAGAAAGCTAATGATTGTGAATCAATGTAGAAATTTAATGTACTATGTAAAAACAAGGTTGCATTTACAAATATTAAAATCAGTGAAATTGTTTTTTTGTCCTAGACAAAGTTGTTACTCTGGTTTACAGTTTTTCATTGTTTATGTTTTTTTGTCCTAGACAAAGTTATTACTCTGGTTTACAGTTTTAAGACAAAGTTATTACTCTGGTTTACAGTTTTTAATTGTTTGTTTTTTTTGTCCTAGACAAAGTTATTACTCTGGTTTACAGTTTTTCATTTTTATGTTTTTTTGTCCTAGACAAAGTTATTACTCTGGTTTACAGTTTTTCATTGTTTATGTTTTTTTGTCCTATACAAAGTTATTACTCTGGTTTACAGTTTTTCATTGTTTATATTTTTTTGTCCTAGACAAAGTTATTACTCTGGTTTACAGTTTTTCATTTTTTATGTTTTTTTGTCCTAGACAAAGTTATTACTCTGGTTTACAGTTTTTCATTGTTTGTTTTTTTGTCCTAGACAAAGTTATTACTCTGGTTTACAGTTTTTCATTTTTTATGTTTTTTTGTCCTAGACAAAGTTATTACTCTGGTTTACAGTTTTTCATTGTTTGTTTTTTGTCCTAGACAAAGTTATTACTCTATTTACAGTTTTAATTGTTTGTTTTTTGTCCTAGACAAAGTTGTTACTCTGGTTTACATTTTTTTCATTTTTTTTTTTTTTGTCCTAGACAAAGTTATTACTCTGGTTTACAGTTTTTCATTGTTTGTTTTTTTGTCCTAGACAAAGTTATTACTCTGGTTTACAGTTTTTCATTGTTTATGTTTTTTGTCCTAGACAAAGTTATTACTCTGGTTTACAGTTTTTCATTGTTTGTTTTTTTGTCCTAGACAAAGTTATTACTCTGGTTTACAGTTTTTCATTGTTTATGTTTTTTGTCCTAGACAAAGTTATTACTCTGGTTTACAGTTTTTCATTGTCCCAACTACCATTAAATCTTTCTTTTTTATCCTATTTCTAGTTTCAAATGATAATTCTTTCTCAATTTGAATGTTGTATGAAATGTTACTTGCCAATTAGAGTTTGCTTAAAAATTATGTTATAAATAAAACTATATTTATGGTTTGAACAAGAATTAAAATGTATTCAATTGTAGAGGAAGCAAAGATTATGGAGTTCAAGTCCAGCTGCGGTTTTGTCTTCTTGAGACCAGCTGTGAACAGGAAGACAACTTCCCTCCTAGTATATGTGTTAGGGTCAACTGTAAAATGTGTCCTCTCCCGGTAAAGTACTGACACTTTTAGCTACATGTAAAACAGTTTTTAATCATTTTTAAGAGTTGATACTCATGTTAATGCTAAGTTTTTATATGTTGAATGTAAAAACAAAAAATTGATATTTGTGTAATGCAAGCTGTAAATAACTGTACTACAAACCATTTGGTTAAATATAGTAAAAGAAAATTCTTAATATGTTTTTTGACTTTGCTCACAAGCCTATGATAATAAAATCTATACAGTATATTAGAAACTGTTTTTGTAAATTAGAATATCTTAAAATTCATGAACAAATGTCTTATAACTAAAATGAAGGAAAACTAAATAAGCTGTTGGAACTGCTATCAAAATTAACAAGTAAAATAAAAATAATTAAATCATATATTAAATGATAAACAGATTAATGTACTTAAACAGTAAAGTGTAATTAGTTTCTAAATCTAAATTTCCAGAAATACGATTTCATTACAGATGTAGAAATAGATTTGAATAAAAATAAGGATATTGATAAAGTTTATCACTAGAGTGGAATATAAAGAGTTAATAAGTAATTTTGAAGTCAATTGAAGATGCAGAGAACCTTAAAGTCGTTCCCATTACAAACATTGTAGGATACAAGTTATTAAATTCCATGTCCTGTTCTCAAACAAAAGGTTACGTCAGCTCATTTCTGTGTGCATGCTTTGTTGCTTGAGAATACAGTATAGGGGTGCCACTTAAATGTAAGCAGTGTTTTGTTGTTTTATCTTTTGTCAATAGTTTTTGACAGTGAAATACAATCAAAATAAATGTGAAATGTTTAGCAGTTTAAACTCTGAAGAAAAGTTCTTTTAAAACTTTGTGGTCAATAATAAAGAAAGAAAAAAATGGACACAGCTAATCTTCTTCCTGAAACCTCTTGTTGACATCTCTCCATGTCATGGCAACATGCAGCTCATCAACAGCAAACAAAATTAGATGCCTTAAAATTCAGAAATTTAGTGTGGTTTATGTGGAATTCAGCTTTGCATTGCTTATTTTCTTATATTAAGGGCACCTTGCTATTAAAGTTTTCATAATATTTTAATTTTGACTCTATTTGTGGGAATATTAGGGTAAATTAACATTTTTCTGTGTTATATTGTAATTGTTTAATATACTGTTCCTGAAATCATGAAGGAGAGTAATGAAAGTGAATAGTTTTGTAATAATAATAATTACAAATATTGTTTTAATAGAACCCGATTCCTACCAACAAACCTGGAGTGGAACCAAAACGACCTAGTCGACCAGTAAATATTACAGGACTTTGTAGGTTGTGTCCAACTGTTGCCAATCATATTAGTGTGTCTTGGACATCAGAATATGGTCGGGTATGTTAGTAATTAATAAAAATTTTTAGTTTATAATTATACAATGTAGTAGTAATACAGTTTATTATACAGTGTAGTCGTAAGATAAATATTAAAATATTCTTTCTAATAGTATGTTTTATCTGAAATGTTCTGTGATATTTGAGTAGTTTTTTTTCTACATTTTGCAGTACCTTACTAGATGAAATGACAAATAATTGATCTATTTCTGAATGTTTTTCATGAGCCTGATGCTAAGTTTCTGTCATAGCAAGCTGAATTTTACTAGCACCTAGCTCCAGAGCCTAACACTAGTTTTTCTAATAACCTGAAAATTATTGAGATTTTATGGAGTTTGGGAGTTGAGGTGTGTTATTTGCTTTCAGCATGATTATTTGTTCAATTGGAAGTGTTTGTGTGGGTCAAAAAAAGTGCAATCCTGATTTAAGTCATTAATTATTTTAAATACATGTACAGGTTTAGAAAATGCTTTTCTTCACTAAACTTCTATTTAACTGTGTGTATTCTAAAAAAGTGGTATGTTTTGTAAGAACTCTTTGATTAGATACAATTGTATTGAGCTGTTCTTCTGATCTATTGTTTTTAAATATTAAGTACGTGTGTTTACACCTCAAATATGCTTGTTTGTCGTATTTTTTTTAAAGGGATATTCGGTAGCTGTTTATCTAGTAAGAAGATTGAGCTCTTCCAACTTACTTTCTCGCCTTAGAAGTTCGGGAATAAAAAATCCTGACCATACTAGAGCAATGAGTATGTGTTTGTCATTTTATTTATAATACAGAATTATTTTAATGTTTAGAAAGTTATCTACATTAACATTTATTTCAATACTGTCTTACTTCTTTTAGTAGCAAGTTTTGAGTTTGTTGCAATTTAGAATCTGTGAAGATTTGGTTGTTATTACCAAACTAAACCTTAAACTCATGACTCTGATAATATTATATTAATAATAAAAAATGAGTTTTAAAAAGCAAACATTTGTAATTCCTGGATGTTACTTCATGAATTTCTTTTGTGATTAAAAATAAATATACTTAGTTCTACAATTATATATTTTTGTTCTAAGTCATATATCCTCTAGTTGTGTTCACTACTTCTTTATACATATATTAACATATTGAATTCCCAATTTAACCAAGTTATTATAGTTTTATGTGGTGTATGTAATGACTGTTTTATGTGGTGTATGTAATGACTGTTTTGTGGAAATCTTTCAGTCAAAGAGAAGTTGCAGCATGACCCTGATTCAGAAATTGCTACTACCAGTTTAAGAGGATCTTTAATGTGTCCGGTAGGTGAACCTTAGTTTATATCTTTGTGTCCGGTAGGTGAACCTTAGTTTATATCTTTGTGTCCGGTAGGTGAACCTTAGTTTATATCTTTGTGTCCGGTAGGTGAACCTCAATTTATATCTTTGTGTCCGGTAGGTGAACCTCAGTTTATATCTTTGTGTCCGGTAGGTGAACCTCAGTTTATATCTTTGTGTCCTGTAGGTGAACCTCAGTTTATATCTTTGTGTCCTGTAGGTGAACCTCAGTTTATATCTTTGTGTCCGGTAGGTGAACCTCAGTTTATATCTTTGTTTTGACTGTTATGTTTTTCACTGATCTTTTCTTAAGTTGTGATCATTCTGTTACAGTTGGGTAAAATGAGGATGCAGATTCCATGTAGAGTCACTACTTGTGTCCATGTGCAGTGTTTTGATGCATCATTGTACCTTCAAATGAATGAAAAGAAGCCAACGTGGATATGTCCAGTGTGTGATAAACCTGCCATTTTCTCAAACTTGGTGATTGATGGGTAGGTTTAAACTTTCTGTAGATTAAAATTAACAGTCAATATTCCCTGTTTTATAGAACAACTACAGTCAACCTAATTGTAAATCTTGGTTTGTTGCTGTTTGTTTTCTGTAAGTTGCAACATTTAAAAGTTATCAACTAGCTTTTCATGTGTAATGGAAGTGAAATTCTTTTGTGGTTTTTAAATTTTGCTTATGGTGGAACATTGGCAATATATGTGACCAAAAGGTAACATCAGACTTACTATTTTTGTAGTATCTCATTGAAATACAGAAGTGAAATGACATGAATTTCAGGTCAGTGGGGTCAAGAACAAAACTGAACACTTGTATAACCAGCTCTTATGTACAAGAAACATTTTGAATATGCACATTAGATTGTTACAAAACTTATCTTAGTTTTACTACTCAGTTATAATTTCATGGAGATTATGATTCTATTTGAATAGTTTTGAGTTTTTTACAGTGTTACTCTATCTCTTACCAAAGTAATGTTTAAGTATCTTCTAACTAAGAATTGATAAGAGTTTTCTTGGTAAAGTATTGTTAAAACACTTGTAGTAAAATGCTGTTAATCTGTCTATATCTAAGTGTTATTTAAATAACTTCTATCTAAATACTATTTAAACTGTGTTTTTAACAAAGTTTTGTTAGAATATCCAGACTTATAAATCGTATGGATCTACATATTTTAACCTTGTATAAATATGTGCACCTTACAAAGACATCAAATAACATAAATTTATGGTTTTAAAAACAGCCATATAAATTTCCATAAAAAATTACAATAACTAGATGTTACTGATAGTAAAACTGCATAATTGTCCAAAGATATATTAAACTACAATAAAACCAAAATGCACAATCTGAATAGAAATGTACAGTAGTTCAGCTGAACATTTATACACAAATCTTAAACATTAAAAAGGTATATTAGCCAACTATTGTTAAATGCTCTTCCATCTCAGTGATAATGTTTTCTAACTCAGTAATGTTAAGATGTTATAGACAGTCTTACAATGGACTGTACACAGTTCTGTTATACAGTTCACCAGTTTGCAAAATGTAGAGAAAATGGCAGTGGACATATACTTCTTTGACAAACTATTAGTGTTTGAATAGGTGCCAAAAATTCTAACAAGATGGGTATTTTGGGTGGGTATCAAGGTACCTCAAAATTGTTTTACCACTATGAACACAATATTTTCCAACACGTAGAAGGTAGAGTAATATGAACCATGATACCACACGATTTAAATTTACTGTACGTGTGTAGTTGTCTTCATTTTCCAACAAAAGCATATCTGAATGTCCCCTGCTGGTACAACGGTAAGTCTATGGATTTGCAATGCTGAAGTCGGGTTCGATTCCCCTCAGTGGACTCAGCAGATGGTCTGATGTGGCATTGCTATAAGAAACACGCACATCTAAAAGTAGTGGTGATATAAAGTTACGAATGTTTCAATGAAAAAGTAAAAGAAAACAGTAGATAATTATATGTGAAAGATAATGTAAACATGAAACAATAGGCTACTGCATGTGTTCTCACTTTTTACTTGGGACAAAAATGAGCCAGACTGAAAATTTAATCCAAATTCTCAATGTTTACATGAAAATTCTATTGCAAGCAGGGAAAAGGAAAATATCAATATCCTCAAACCACCACAGTTGGAAATTTCATCTTCCTGTAAAACTAAAACACCTACCACAGGATTTTTATTCTTTACTTGATACTGGAACTCAAACATTTCTCCATTTTATAACTTTTAGTAATGAGTACCAATTTAGTGGCTATCAAATTAATATCAAAGTATAAAGCTTCTAGCTATTTCTTTCAATAATAATAACTTATTGGCAACTGGTAACAAAACAAAGTAATATTTAACTTATTACCCTGGTTGTATGTACGTACGTTTAAATTATGAACATTACAGCATCTAAAACCATCTGTTGTTATAACACACAGTGGAGATTACAAGACTACTGAGAGCACCTGCACTATCATAAACCAGTACAGTTGATCGTCAGAGCTAATCTTGGATACTCGGTAACAAATATTACATGATTTTACAATAACATTAATGTGTGAACTTCTCATTTAAATTGCAGTGAAGCGAAACAACAAATTCACCACAATGATCACTGCAAACTCATACCTTGAATTATGATTAGCTACAGTTGAAACAAGTTATACAAAAACACAAACTTATATATTGATACAGTGTTTACTATTACAGATCACACTGTATTAGCTGCAGTAAGCTACAGTTGAAACAAGTTATACAAAAACACAAACTTATATATTGATACAGTGTTTACTATTACAGATCACACTGTATTAGCAGCAATTAGCTACAGTTGAAACAAGTTATACAAAAACACAAACTTGTATATTGATACAGTGTTTACTATTACAGATCACACTGTATTAGCAGCAGTTAGCTACAGTTGAAACAACTGATACAAAAACACAAACATATATATTGATACAGTATTTACTATTACAGATCACACTGTGTTAGCTGCAGTAAGCTACAGTTGAAACAACTAATACAAAAACACAAACATTTATATTGATACAGTGTTTACTATTACAGATCACACTGTATTAGCAGCAGTTAGCTACAGTTGAAACAAGTTATACAAAAACACAAACTTATATATTGATACAGTATTTACTATTACAGATCACACTGTATTAGCAGCAGTTAGCTACAGTTGAAACAACTGATACAAAAACACAAACATATATATTGATACAGTATTTACTATTACAGATCACACTGTGTTAGCTGCAGTAAGCTACAGTTGAAACAACTGATACAAAAACACAAACATTTATATTGATACAGTGTTTACTATTACAGATCACACTGTATTAGCAGCAGTTAGCTACAGTTGAAACAACTGATACAAAAACACAAACATATATATTGATACAGTATTTACTATTACAGATCACACTGTGTTAGCTGCAGTAAGCTACAGTTGAAACAACTGATACAAAAACACAAACATTTATATTGATACAGTATTTACTATTACAGATCACACTGTATTAGCAGCAGTTAGCTACAGTTGAAACAAGTTATACAAAAACACAAACTTATATATTGATACAGTGTTTACTATTACAGATCACACTGTATTAACAGCAGTTAGCTACAGTTGAAACAAGTTATACAAAAACACAAACTTGTATATTGATACAGTATTTACTATTACAGATCACACTGTATTAGCAGCAGTTAGCTACAGTTGAAACAACTGATACAAAAACACAAACATATATATTGATACAGTATTTACTATTACAGATCACACTGTGTTAGCTGCAGTAAGCTACAGTTGAAACAACTAATACAAAAACACAAACATTTATATTGATACAGTGTTTACTATTACAGATCACACTGTATTAGCAGCAGTTAGCTACAGTTGAAACAAGTTATACAAAAACACAAACTTATATATTGATACAGTATTTACTATTACAGATCACACTGTATTAGCAGCAGTTAGCTACAGTTGAAACAACTGATACAAAAACACAAACATATATATTGATACAGTATTTACTATTACAGATCACACTGTATTAACAACAGTTAGCTACAGTTGAAACAAGTTATACAAAAACAAACTTATAATTGATACAGTATTTACTATTACAGATCACACTGTATTAGCAACAGTTAGCTACAGTTGAAACAAGTTATACAAAAACACAAACTTATATATTGATACAGTATTTACTATTACAGATCACACTGTATTAACAACAGTTAGCTACAGTTGAAACAAGTTATACAAAAACACAAACTTATATATTGATACAGTATTTACTATTACAGATCACACTGTATTAACAACAGTTAGCTACAGTTGAAACAAGTTATACAAAAACACACTTTATATTGATACAGTATTTACTATTACAGATCACACTGTATTAACAGTAGTTAGCTACAGTTGAAACAAGTTATACAAAAACACAAACTTATATATTGATACAGTATTTACTATTACAGATCACACTGTATTAACAACAGTTAGCTACAGTTGAAACAAGTTATACAAAAACACAAACTTATATATTGATACAGTATTTACTATTACAGATCACACTGTATTAACAACAGTTAGCTACAGTTGAAACAAGTTATACAAAAACACAAACTTATATATTGATACAGTATTTACTATTACAGATCACACTGTATTAACAACAGTTAGCTACAGTTGAAACAAGTTATACAAAAACACAAACTTATATATTGATACAGTATTTACTATTACAGATCACACTGTATTAACAACAGTTAGCTACAGTTGAAACAAGTTATACAAAAACACACTTATATATTGATACAGTATTTACTATTACAGATCACACTGTATTAACAGTAGTTAGCTACAGTTGAAACAAGTTATACAAAAACACAAACTTATATATTGATACAGTATTTACTATTACAGATCACACTGTATTAGCAGCAGTTAGCTACAGTTGAAACAACTGATACAAAAACACAAACATATATATTGATACAGTGTTTACTATTACAGATCACACTGTATTAGCAGCAGTTAGCTACAGTTGAAACAAGTTATACAAAAACACAAACTTATATATTGATACAGTATTTACTATTACAGATCACACTGTATTAGCAGCAGTTAGCTACAGTTGAAACAACTGATACAAAAACACAAACATATATATTGATACAGTATTTACTATTACAGATCACACTGTGTTAGCTGCAGTAAGCTACAGTTGAAACAACTGATACAAAAACACAAACATATATATTGATACAGTGTTTACTATTACAGATCACACTGTATTAGCAGCAGTTAGCTACAGTTGAAACAACTGATACAAAAACACAAACATATATATTGATACAGTATTTACTATTACAGATCACACTGTGTTAGCTGCAGTAAGCTACAGTTGAAACAACTGATACAAAAACACAAACATTTATATTGATACAGTATTTACTATTACAGATCACACTGTATTAGCAGCAGTTAGCTACAGTTGAAACAAGTTATACAAAAACACAAACTTATATATTGATACAGTGTTTACTATTACAGATCACACTGTATTAACAGCAGTTAGCTACAGTTGAAACAAGTTATACAAAACACAAACTTGTATATTGATACAGTATTTACTATTACAGATCACACTGTATTAGCAGCAGTTAGCTACAGTTGAAACAACTGATACAAAACACAAACATATATATTGATACAGTATTTACTATTACAGATCACACTGTGTTAGCTGCAGTAAGCTACAGTTGAAACAACTAATACAAAAACACAAACATTTATATTGATACAGTGTTTACTATTACAGATCACACTGTATTAGCAGCAGTTAGCTACAGTTGAAACAAGTTATACAAAAACACAAACTTATATATTGATACAGTATTTACTATTACAGATCACACTGTATTAGCAGCAGTTAGCTACAGTTGAAACAACTGATACAAAACACAAACATATATATTGATACAGTATTTACTATTACAGATCACACTGTATTAACAACAGTTAGCTACAGTTGAAACAAGTTATACAAAAACAAACTTATAATTGATACAGTATTTACTATTACAGATCACACTGTATTAGCAACAGTTAGCTACAGTTGAAACAAGTTATACAAAAACACAAACTTATATATTGATACAGTATTTACTATTACAGATCACACTGTATTAACAACAGTTAGCTACAGTTGAAACAAGTTATACAAAAACACAAACTTATATATTGATACAGTATTTACTATTACAGATCACACTGTATTAACAACAGTTAGCTACAGTTGAAACAAGTTATACAAAAAACACACTTTATATTGATACAGTATTTACTATTACAGATCACACTGTATTAACAGTAGTTAGCTACAGTTGAAACAAGTTATACAAAAACACAAACTTATATATTGATACAGTATTTACTATTACAGATCACACTGTATTAACAACAGTTAGCTACAGTTGAAACAAGTTATACAAAAACACAAACTTATATATTGATACAGTATTTACTATTACAGATCACACTGTATTAACAACAGTTAGCTACAGTTGAAACAAGTTATACAAAAACACAAACTTATATATTGATACAGTATTTACTATTACAGATCACACTGTATTAACAACAGTTAGCTACAGTTGAAACAAGTTATACAAAACACAAACTTATATATTGATACAGTATTTACTATTACAGATCACACTGTATTAACAACAGTTAGCTACAGTTGAAACAAGTTATACAAAACACACTTATATATTGATACAGTATTTACTATTACAGATCACACTGTATTAACAGTAGTTAGCTACAGTTGAAACAAGTTATACAAAAACACAAACTTATATATTGATACAGTATTTACTATTACAGATCACACTGTATTAGCAGCAGTTAGCTACAGTTGAAACAACTGATACAAAAACACAAACATATATATTGATACAGTGTTTACTATTACAGATCACACTGTATTAGCAGCAGTTAGCTACAGTTGAAACAAGTTATACAAAACACAAACTTATATATTGATACAGTATTTACTATTACAGATCACACTGTATTAGCAGCAGTTAGCTACAGTTGAAACAACTGATACAAAACACAAACATATATATTGGTACAGTATTTACTATTACAGATCACACTGTGTTAGCTGCAGTAAGCTACAGTTGAAACAACTGATACAAAAACGCAAACATTTATATTGATACAGTGTTTACTATTACAGATCACACTGTATTAGCAGCAGTTAGCTACAGTTGAAACAAGTTATACAAAAACACAAACTTATATATTGATACAGTATTTACTATTACAGATCACACTGTATTAGCAGCAGTTAGCTACAGTTGAAACAACTGATACAAAACACAAACATATATATTGATACAGTATTTACTATTACAGATCACACTGTGTTAGCTGCAGTAAGCTACAGTTGAAACAACTGATACAAAACACAAACATTTATATTGATACAGTGTTTACTATTACAGATCACACTGTATTAGCAGCAGTTAGCTACAGTTGAAACAAGTTATACAAAACACAAACTTATATATTGATACAGTATTTACTATTACAGATCACACTGTATTAGCAGCAGTTAGCTACAGTTGAAACAAGTTATACAAAAACACAAACTTATATATTGATACAGTATTTACTATTACAGATCACACTGTATTAACAACAGTTAGCTACAGTTGAAACAAGTTATACAAAACACAAACTTATATATTGATACAGTATTTACTATTACAGATCACACTGTATTAACAACAGTTAGCTACAGTTGAAACAAGTTATACAAAAACACACTTATATATTGATACAGTATTTACTATTACAGATCACACTGTATTAACAGTAGTTAGCTACAGTTGAAACAAGTTATACAAAAACACAAACTTATATATTGATACAGTATTTACTATTACAGATCACACTGTATTAACAACAGTTAGCTACAGTTGAAACAAGTTATACAAAAACACACTTATATATTGATACAGTATTTACTATTACAGATCACACTGTATTAACAGTAGTTAGCTACAGTTGAAACAAGTTATACAAAAACACAAACTTATATATTGATACAGTGTTTACTATTACAGATCACACTGTATTAGCAGCAGTTAACTACAGTTGAAACAAGTTATACAAAAACACAAACTTATATATTGATACAGTATTTACTATTACAGATCACACTGTATTAGCAGCAGTTAGCTACAGTTGAAACAACTGATACAAAAACACAAACATATATATTGATACAGTATTTACTATTACAGATCACACTGTGTTAGCTGCAGTAAGCTACAGTTGAAACAACTGATACAAAAACACAAACATTTATATTGATACAGTGTTTACTATTACAGATCACACTGTATTAGCAGCAGTTAGCTACAGTTGAAACAAGTTATACAAAAACACAAACTTATATATTGATACAGTATTTACTATTACAGATCACACTGTATTAGCAGCAGTTAGCTACAGTTGAAACAACTGATACAAAAACACAAACATATATATTGATACAGTATTTACTATTACAGATCACACTGTGTTAGCTGCAGTAAGCTACAGTTGAAACAACTGATACAAAAACACAAACATTTATATTGATACAGTGTTTACTATTACAGATCACACTGTATTAGCAGCAGTTAGCTACAGTTGAAACAAGTTATACAAAACACAAACTTATATATTGATACAGTATTTACTATTACAGATCACACTGTATTAGCAGCAGTTAGCTACAGTTGAAACAACTGATACAAAAACACAAACATATATATTGATACAGTATTTACTATTACAGATCACACTGTGTTAGCTGCAGTAAGCTACAGTTGAAACAACTGATACAAAAACACAAACATTTATATTGATACAGTGTTTACTATTACAGATCACACTGTATTAGCAGCAGTTAGCTACAGTTGAAACAAGTTATACAAAAACACAAACTTATATATTGATACAGTATTTACTATTACAGATCACACTGTATTAGCAGCAGTTAGCTACAGTTGAAACAAGTTATACAAAAACACAAACTTATATATTGATACAGTATTTACTATTACAGATCACACTGTATTAACAACAGTTAGCTACAGTTGAAACAAGTTATACAAAAACACACTTATATATTGATACAGTATTTACTATTACAGATCACACTGTATTAACAGTAGTTAGCTACAGTTGAAACAAGTTATACAAAAACACAAACTTATATATTGATACAGTATTTACTATTACAGATCACACTGTATTAACAACAGTTAGCTACAGTTGAAACAAGTTATACAAAAACACAAACTTATATATTGATACAGTATTTACTATTACAGATCACACTGTATTAACAACAGTTAGCTACAGTTGAAACAAGTTATACAAAAACACACTTATATATTGATACAGTATTTATTATTACAGATCACACTGTATTAACAGTAGTTAGCTACAGTTGAAACAAGTTATACAAAAACACAAACGTATATATTGATACAGTATTTATTGTTACAGATCACACTGTATTAACAGCAGTTAGCTACAGTTGAAACAAGTTATACAAAAACACAAACTTATATATTGATACAGTATTTACTATTACAGATCACACTGTATTAGCAGCAGTTAGCTACAGTTGAAACAACTTATACAAAAACACAAACATATATATTGATACAGTATTTACTATTACAGATCACACTGTGTTAGCTGCAGTAAGCTACAGTTGAAACAACTGATACAAAAACACAAACATTTATATTGATACAGTGTTTACTATTACAGATCACACTGTATTAGCAGCAGTTAGCTACAGTTGAAACAAGTTATACAAAAACACAAACTTATATATTGATACAGTATTTACTATTACAGATCACACTGTATTAGCAGCAGTTAGCTACAGTTGAAACAACTGATACAAAAACACAAACATATATATTGATACAGTATTTGCTATTACAGATCACACTGTGTTAGCTGCAGTAAGCTACAGTTGAAACAACTGATACAAAACACAAACATTTATATTGATACAGTGTTTACTATTACAGATCACACTGTATTAGCAGCAGTTAGCTACAGTTGAAACAAGTTATACAAAACACAAACTTATATATTGATACAGTATTTACTATTACAGATCACTGTATTAGCAGCAGTTAGCTACAGTTGAAACAACTGATACAAAAACACAAACATATATATTGATACAGTATTTACTATTACAGATCACACTGTGTTAGCTGCAGTAAGCTCCAGTTGAAACAACTGATACAAAAACACAAACATTTATATTGATACAGTGTTTACTATTACAGATCACACTGTATTAGCAGCAGTTAGCTACAGTTGAAACAAGTTATACAAAAACACAAACTTATATATTGATACAGTATTTACTATTACAGATCACACTGTATTAGCAGCAGTTAGCTACAGTTGAAACAAGTTATACAAAAACACAAACTTATATATTGATACAGTATTTACTATTACAGATCACACTGTATTAACAACAGTTAGCTACAGTTGAAACAAGTTATACAAAAACACACTTATATATTGATACAGTATTTATTATTACAGATCACACTGTATTAACAACAGTTAGCTACAGTTGAAACAAGTTATACAAAAACACACTTATATATTGATACAGTATTTACTATTACAGATCACACTGTATTAACAGTAGTTAGCTACAGTTGAAACAAGTTATACAAAAACACAAACTTATATATTGATACAGTATTTACTATTACAGATCACTGTATTAGCAGTAGTTAGCTACAGTTGAAACAAGTTATACAAAAACACATATATATTGATACAGTATTTACTATTACAGATCACACTGTATTAGCAGCAGTTAGCTACAGTTGAAACAACTGATACAAAAACACAAATATATATATTGATACAGTGTTTACTATTACAGATCACACTTTATTAGCAGCAGTTAGCTACAGTTGAAACAAGTTATACAAAAACACAAACTTACATATTGATACAGTATTTACTATTACAGATCACACTGTATTAACAGCAGTTAGCTACAGTTGAAACAAGTTATACAAAAACACAAACTTATATATTGATACAGTATTTACTATTACAGATCACACTGTATTAGCATTATTAGCTACAATTGAAACAAGTTATACAAAAACACAAACGTATATATTGATACAGTATTTATTGTTACAGGTCACACTGTATTAGCAGCAGTTAGCTACAGTTGAAACAACTTATACAAAAACACAAACATATATATTGATACAGTATTTACTATTACAGATCACACTGTGTTAGCTGCAGTAAGCTACAGTTGAAACAAGTTATACAAAAACACAATCATATATATTGATACAGTATTTACTATTACAGATCACACTGTATTAACAACAGTTAGCTACAATTGAAACAAGTTATACAAAAACACAAACGTATATATTGATACAGTGTTTACTATTACAGATCACACTGTCAAAAGGTTGGAAGGTTTCCTATGAATGATAGTCTTTATTTCTCTCCTATAATATTGATAGTAACAACAAAGGAACTACATGTTGTGAATAAGCTGTTAATCATTTAATAAAGAAAAATGTTAAATAGCCTCTTCAAAACTTTCTACTTATTAAATTGATGGCATGTTTCCTGTTCATGATTTTCAATAGATTAGGTTAAAGCTACTATGGTATATGCAAATTTTGAGAATATAATGAATGTTTTTTGTGTTTTTTTGTACACTTTTAAAGATCAGTGACTTACTAATCAGTATTTTGAGAAACCACAACAATTTAACCTGAGTCTCTATCGCTATGACGGCTTCCACTTTTGTCCTCACTCTCAAGTCTCTATCACTATGACGGCTTCCACTTTTGTCTTCACTCTCTCGTGTGACTTTTTGTGCTCATTTCTGATTTTTATTTAGTATTTTCTTTATAAAATAATAATAATAATAAAATTATAAAATAAAATAATAGTTTGTCTGCAGCTCTGTTTATATTACTTTAACTTTAAAAAATTGTATAACTTTTTTTAAAAACTGGGTAGTAAACTTGGAACTGGATAACAGTTGTGATGGGTGTGACACTCTCTTTTTAATAGTAATGTACCATACCCTTCTGTTATAAACATTATAACTTCACAGTTATTCAGATATTGTAAAATTTGTAATAAATTACAATATTTTATCAGTAATGTTGAAATACTGATACAAATATTAATAGTTAATGGATTTAATAAAAACTTTAAATAAAATTACTTAACTATTCTGTAACAAATATAAGAATGTATTAAATAAATATGAAGAAACAACAATTAAAGAAATTTAACTAAAAATTTCTGAACTATTTTTAGTTATGAATAAGGTCATTTAACAACTTGGCACTACTTTATGTGGATGTACACTTTGCTGGATATAAAGGGTTGTTTAGAGCATGGTAGTTACAGTAGACTTAATAAATTGGTGGTAGTTTGGAGCTATACTAGTTTGTTTAGTTATCTGGATGGGATGCTTCATACTATTATAATTCATCTTCTGTTATATCAACTAATGCCTTTCTACCATAATTGGGGTTGGAATGCTAACTTCAGTAAGTAAGTTTCAGTTTACTTACACCCAGATGGAATTAGTTTATTTTTATCTCAATTAATTTTTTTTCTTCTTTACTTTGGAGAGTAGTCACCTTCCCACAACTGTCTGCAGGGAATGAAGAGTGGTACAGATGTTGTGGGCCTGAACACCCACGTACCACTCTCCTAATTTCTATATCTATTATTTCCATTGCTATTCCTTTACTACCTGTTTTTCTTTATGTCAGACTGGCAAATGACCGTTGACAGACGGTGTATCCCCATCGCAATGTGGGTCCTGCTTCAGTCACCTTCAAAACGTATTTTATATCTCACATTATAGCTTGTACCATGAGATATTTTCAATTAATGCAACGTTTTTTGTTTAATTTATGTTTGTTTTATCTTGTTTTTTATGTTGTAACAAACTAATTTTTATACATATTTTTAAAGTTATATGTAGTTGTTTGAAGTTACCTATGCTGGGCAATGCTCGTTGTATGCTATCTTTATTATGTAAGTAATCCAGCTGTTTGATGACATGCTAGTGGACCATTAACTACTTGTGTTGTCATTTTATATTTCTTACAATAAGCAATACTCAAGACCTTAGTATCCACAGGAAATTTGAGTAATTTGTTTAATATACTCTGTATCATTGATGTAAATCAAAATACAGTGAAGGTCTTAACACTGGACACTTGAGCTACTTACAACATAATACAGTTTGACTGAACTCTTATTTATAGCAACCTTCTGCTCTCTTACATTCAGCCATTTTTTGTTTTCAAGAACTAACGTACCTTCCACACAGAGAGGTTTGTTTAACAAGTGTTTTTTTGTGGCATGCTACCATATGCTTTCTGAAGATTCAGATATATCTAATCTCTGTCTTTACTTATCTATATAAGCAGTAACCTTTACAAATAATTTTAAAATATTCTTAAGGAAAGGTTTCTTTCCCTAATGAAACCATGTTGATTATTCAAAAAAATTTTAAACTTCGATTAATGAATTTATAAACCATTTTTTTTATCATTTGTATCACATTTTCCCACCACTGATATAAGATTAAAAGACCTATAAATGCCTGGATAATTTGTATTGCCATCTAGAAAATTTTAGTCTTTTAATATCTACCCACTGCTCAAGGACTTGCAACAAAAACATTAGTAACTCACCGTAATTTTTTTCTTATGTAAATATTATGTGTTTTATGAATCTTATTATCCTTTTAAATGTTTTATCAACAAAAAGTAGAATGTATGAGATTGTAGTTATTATGTAATTAGAATGTATTTCAACCAAAGCTTATTGTTCTGTGTTCAGGTAGTTATTATGTAATTAGAATGTATTTCAACCAAAGCTTATTGTTCTGTGTTCAGGTAGTTATTATGTAATTAAAATGTGTTTCAACCAAAGCCTATTGTTCTATGTTCAGGTAGTTATTATGTAATTAGAATGTATTTCAACTAAAGCTTATTGTTCTGTGTTCAGGTAGTTATTATGTAATTAGAATGTATTTCAACTAAAGCTTATTGTTCTATGTTCAGGTAGTTATTATGTAATTAGAATGTATTTCAACCAAAGCCTATTGTTCTATGTTCAGGTAGTTATTATGTAATTAGAATGTGTTTCAACCAAAGCTTATTGTTCTGTGTTCAGGTAGTTATTATGTAATTAAAATGTGTTTCAACCAAAGCTTATTGTTCTGTGTTCAGGTAGTTATTATGTAATTAGAATGTATTTCAACCAAAGCCTATTGTTCTGTGTTCAGGTAGTTATTATGTAATTAGAATGTATTTCAACCAAAGCTTATTGTTCTGTGTTCAGGTAGTTATTATGTAATTAGAATGTGTTTCAACCAAAGCCTATTGTTCTGTGTTCAGGTAGTTATTATGTAATTAGAATGTATTTCAACCAAAGCTTATTGTTCTGTGTTCAGGTAGTTATTATGTAATTAGAATGTATTTCAACTAAAGCTTATTGTTCTGTGTTCAGGTAGTTATTATGTAATTAGAATGTGTTTCAACTAAAGCTTATTGTTCTGTGTTCAGGTAGTTATAATGTAATTAAAATGTGTTTCAACTAAAGCCTATTGTTCTGTGTTCAGGTAGTTATTATGTAATTAGAATGTATTTCAACTAAAGCCTATTGTTCTGTGTTCAGGTAGTAATTATGTAATTAGAATGTGTTTCAACCAAAGCTTATTGTTCTGTGTTCAGGTAGTTATTATGTAATTAGAATGTGTTTCAACCAAAGCTTATTGTTCTGTGTTCAGGTAGTTATTATGTAATTAGAATGTGTTTCAACCAAAGCTTATTGTTCTGTGTTCAGGTAGTTATTATGTAATTAGAATGTGTTTCAACCAAAGCTTATTGTTCTATGTTCAGGTAGTTATTATGTAATTAGAATGTATTTCAACCAAAGCTTATTGTTCTGTGTTCAGGTAGTTATTATGTAATTAGAATGTGTTTCAACTGAAGCTTATTGTTCTGTGTTCAGGTAGTAATTATGTAATTAGAATGTGTTTCAACCAAAGCTTATTGTTCTGTGTTCAGGTAGTTATTATGTAATTAGAATGTGTTTCAACCAAAGCCTATTGTTCTGTGTTCAGGTAGTTATTATGTAATTAGAATGTGTTTCAACCAAAGCCTATTGTTCTGTGTTCAGGTAGTTATTATGTAATTAGAATGTATTTCAACCAAAGCTTATTGTTCTGTGTTCAGGTAGTTATTATGTAATTAGAATGTATTTCAACCAAAGCCTATTGTTCTATGTTCAGGTAGTTATTATGTAATTAGAATGTATTTCAACCAAAGCTTATTGTTCTGTGTTCAGGTAGTTATTATGTAATTAGAATGTATTTCAACCAAAGCTTATTGTTCTGTGTTCAGGTAGTTATTATGTAATTAGAATGTATTTCAACCAAAGCCTATTGTTCTATGTTCAGGTAGTTATTATGTAATTAGAATGTATTTCAACCAAAGCTTATTGTTCTGTGTTCAGGTAGTTATTATGTAATTAGAATGTGTTTCAACCAAAGCCTATTGTTCTGTGTTCAGGTAGTTATTATGTAATTAGAATGTATTTCAACCAAAGCCTATTGTTCTATGTTCAGGTAGTTATTATGTAATTAGAATGTATTTCAACCAAAGCTTATTGTTCTGTGTTCAGGTAGTTATTATGTAATTAGAATGTGTTTCAACCAAAGCTTATTGTTCTGTGTTCAGGTAGTAATTATGTAATTAGAATGTGTTTCAACCAAAGCTTATTGTTCTATGTTCAGGTAGTAATTATGTAATTAGAATGTATTTCAACCAAAGCTTATTGTTCTGTGTTCAGGTAGTTATTATGTAATTAGAATGTGTTTCAACCAAAGCTTATTGTTCTGTGTTCAGGTAGTTATTATGTAATTAGAATGTGTTTCAACCAAAGCTTATTGTTCTGTGTTCAGGTAGTTATTATGTAATTAGAATGTGTTTCAACCAAAGCCTATTGTTCTGTGTTCAGGTAGTTATTATGTAATTAGAATGTATTTCAACCAAAGCTTATTGTTCTGTGTTCAGGTAGTTATTATGTAATTAGAATGTATTTCAACCAAAGCTTATTGTTCTGTGTTCAGGTAGTTATTATGTAATTAGAATGTGTTTCAACCAAAGCTTATTGTTCTATGTTCAGGTAGTAATTATGTAATTAGAATGTATTTCAACCAAAGCTTATTGTTCTGTGTTCAGGTAGTTATTATGTAATTAGAATGTGTTTCAACCAAAGCTTATTGTTCTGTGTTCAGGTAGTTATTATGTAATTAGAATGTGTTTCAACCAAAGCCTATTGTTCTGTGTTCAGGTAGTTATTATGTAATTAGAATGTATTTCAACCAAAGCTTATTGTTCTGTGTTCAGGTAGTTATTATGTAATTAGAATGTATTTCAACCAAAGCCTATTGTTCTGTGTTCAGGTAGTTATTATGTAATTAGAATGTATTTCAACTAAAGCTTATTGTTCTGTGTTCAGGTAGTTATAATGTAATTAAAATGTGTTTCAACTAAAGCCTATTGTTCTGTGTTCAGGTAGTTATTATGTAATTAGAATGTGTTTCAACCAAAGCTTATTGTTCTGTGTTCAGGTAGTAATTATGTAATTAGAATGTGTTTCAACCAAAGCTTATTGTTCTATGTTCAGGTAGTAATTATGTAATTAGAATGTATTTCAACCAAAGCTTATTGTTCTGTGTTCAGGTAGTTATTATGTAATTAGAATGTGTTTCAACCAAAGCTTATTGTTCTGTGTTCAGGTAGTTATTATGTAATTAGAATGTGTTTCAACCAAAGCTTATTGTTCTGTGTTCAGGTAGTTATTATGTAATTAGAATGTGTTTCAACCAAAGCCTATTGTTCTGTGTTCAGGTAGTTATTATGTAATTAGAATGTATTTCAACCAAAGCTTATTGTTCTGTGTTCAGGTAGTTATTATGTAATTAGAATGTATTTCAACCAAAGCTTATTGTTCTGTGTTCAGGTAGTTATTATGTAATTAGAATGTGTTTCAACCAAAGCTTATTGTTCTATGTTCAGGTAGTAATTATGTAATTAGAATGTATTTCAACCAAAGCTTATTGTTCTGTGTTCAGGTAGTTATTATGTAATTAGAATGTGTTTCAACCAAAGCTTATTGTTCTGTGTTCAGGTAGTTATTATGTAATTAGAATGTGTTTCAACCAAAGCCTATTGTTCTGTGTTCAGGTAGTTATTATGTAATTAGAATGTATTTCAACCAAAGCTTATTGTTCTGTGTTCAGGTAGTTATTATGTAATTAGAATGTATTTCAACCAAAGCCTATTGTTCTGTGTTCAGGTAGTTATTATGTAATTAGAATGTATTTCAACTAAAGCTTATTGTTCTGTGTTCAGGTAGTTATAATGTAATTAAAATGTGTTTCAACTAAAGCCTATTGTTCTGTGTTCAGGTAGTTATTATGTAATTAGAATGTATTTCAACTAAAGCCTATTGTTCTGTGTTCAGGTAGTAATTATGTAATTAGAATGTGTTTCAACCAAAGCTTATTGTTCTGTGTTCAGGTAGTTATTATGTAATTAGAATGTGTTTCAACCAAAGCTTATTGTTCTGTGTTCAGGTAGTTATTATGTAATTAGAATGTATTTCAACCAAAGCCTATTGTTTTGTGTTCAGGTAGTTATTATGTAATTAGAATGTGTTTCAACCAAAGCCTATTGTTCTGTGTTTAGGCTCTTCACTGAAATCCTCAATGAAGCTCCCATTGATTGCTATGAAGTTCAGTTTCATGAAAATGGAACTTGGACACCTGTGCTACCAAAGAAAGAAAACAAGGTTATTGGAAGCTCTGTAATCCAGAAGCCTTTACGTCATCCTTCAAGTGAGCTAACTGTTAGCTTTTCTAAATGAGAAATTATTTTATTACAGGATTCGTAATTCAGACTTATTAAGATTTGTGAAACTATGCTTGTATAATTTCATCAGTTTTTTTGCTTCCTTGCAGTGTATGTTTCAGCTTTCATTTTTTTCAGTGAAACGAACATATTTTGTTATTTGTATGACTGAGGTTTTGAATTTCGTTTGAAAGGTTTTTTCTACAATCAGTATAAGTTTCCATGAATTAATATTGACAGTTCAGAAATGTTGATTAATTTGATTTGATGATTTATTGTTAAATAATATGAGAAAAAGATTTTATGCTAACACACCTGTTAACAAGAAATGAAGTGGATATATGGCTGTCTTGAGTTATTTATACTTATCATATTAATTTAAGCAGTTTTTAATGCATGAGAAAATGAATTAATGATTATCAGTGATGTTGAGAAAACCCACTTGTAGAGAAATATATTTGCAGAAACGACTCGTTTGGGTTGAGAAAATATTTTACATAGAAGAGCAAACAACGTTTCGACCTTCTTCAGTCATCGTCAGGTTCACAAAGAAAGAGGTAACTGACTGGAAGCTGACCACATGTTTGAAAGGGGTTGTGTAACTGAGTGTCGGAATGTAGAGGGCGGTGTTAGATGTTTGAATATACAATTTTATTTATTTTATTATATTAATATGGGTATAAAGGCGTTCCTTTGTATTGGTAGTCACCTTCACACGTTTTCGAACACTGCAAGTCAAATAAACATAACATAACCATAGAAAACACCCAGATACTAAATAAAGGAACAAGCATAAACAAATGCAAAATTAAAGAAGCCTTACTTATACAACAACTTAAACCCAAAATAAACCAATACAAAGGAACACTTTTATACCTATATTAAATATAATAAAATAAATGACATAAAATTATATATTCAAACATCTAACACCGCCCTCTACATTCTGACACTCAGTTACACAACCCCTTCCAAACATGTGGTCAGCTTCCGATCAGTTACCTCTTTCTTTGTGAACCTGACGATGACCGAAGAAGGTTGAAACGTTGTTAGCTCTTCTATGTAAAATATTTTCTCAACACAAACGAGCCGTTTTTGCATATATATTTCTTAATTAATGATTAGTTTTTGAAGTGCTTAACCATATGTGTAAATATTTTAAGAAACATAAGTAATTAAGAGATTAATGCAGGGTTCACACAAGTAGTTTTATGGGCCAGTCCTGTAGCTCATTGTAAAATGTATTTTATATCAGAAGTTATCAGAAAAGCCCCTGAATTAAATAGTAAGGGTTACTTAACTCCTGGCCAGGTGTGTTAAGGCATGTGACTCGTAATCTGAGGTTCGTGGGTTCGCATCCCCGTCGCACCAAACGTGCTCACCCTTTCAGCTGTGTGGGGGCATTATAATGTGACAATCAATCCCACTATTCATTGGTAACAGAATAGCCCAAGAGTTGGTGGTGGGTAGTGATGACTAGCTGCCTTCCCTCTAGTCTTACACTACTAAATTAGGGACGGCTAGCACATATAGCCTTCGAGTAGCTTTGTACGAAATTCAAAAACAAACAAACATACTTAACTCCTTCAGTATGGGCTTGGTCTCTCGGACTGACCTCGTAACTTTTTTTTGTGTTTGTTGTAGTTTTTATTCTATTACTTTTAAGTTTGTGAGCATATGTTCATGAAATTTGGCAGATTATCAGAAAACATTACAAGATCAAATTTTTTAATTAAATCTTATGATTTCTTAATGTTTTCTCGTACTTTTTTTATCTTTGCCTATTGTCTATTGATGTGCAAAGCAATTTTCACTTGAAGAATAAAAATAATTTTATGTAACACACAAATTTCAAATTTCATGTGTGAAATCCTTGTAATGTCCACATAGTTTTATCAAACATTTCTTAAGAAAAAACTATATTTTGTTATTTCACTAACAGATCTCTGTATGGGTTCAGTCACTTTGACTAATCTCGTAACCACCATATAAAATTAGGAAATCAGTATGAATTATGGGTTTTCGTTCTAGAATGACAACAAATAATAAAACAAAAACGTAAATGCTTAGAATAAATAGCATAAATCTTATGACATTATACAATTGTATAGATTTATTATTTGTATCATATAGTCCTTTCATCTATGCTTGGCTAACAGTGCAGAAGTTACGATGAAGCAGTTCACATGCACTTGTGTTACCATATCTAATAATATAAGCTGACCTTTAGATCCTACAAAATGACCTGTCTTGGCTGTGCTTTAGTAGAGTAGCATTTGGTAAAATACAGTCACAATTCAATTATTATAAGTTTTATATGTATTTAGAGTATTACTGTTTACAAATAAATTATTAAACTTATTTTTCTTAAAACGTAGAACAGTCAATAAAGAAATAAAGCACACAATTACATCTTCTTGCTACAAGTTTTACACTTCTTGCTACTGGTCTTAGCTTGCTAAGCCTTATGAAGTTTTGCATGTGGAGGATGTGAAATGAATAAGGTTTTTGGTTTTAGATGTACATGTGAATAATGAAAATGTTATCTAGTTTAATAACTAAGCTGTATTTGTGTTTGGGAAAAAATACGAACTCGCAAATAGACTAAAGATTCAACTTGCCAGCTTGGAGGTTTGTCTCGGTAGAAAAGAAAGATGCTGTTATATTTAAAAATAGTTGAGAAAATCAGTAAGAGTACATTTTGAGCTTACAAATGGTTATTTACATGTCATATATAGAAGTAAACGTGTATTGGGGACCGTTTTAAAAAACGGAGAGAGGTGAAGAGGGGATCATTGTTTCTGATCCAATAAATCTAGTGATAGCTCAGCAAATAGAAAAGATCAAAGATTTTTATGTTATATTCTACTTTGTCAGTATCAATCATTTGAATTCCTAATTTGTACAAAACTATAGACTTTATTTTGACATCACAAACATCTGATATGAGCCATTGTTGCATTCCACATGCCAAGTGGCACACAGAAATTGATGCTTCAGTGTGTTTGTTTCATATTAAATTTTAAACCAAGAATTTAAATACTGTATGATATGAAACTTTGAATTTTAATCTACAGTTTGATAACAAACTTGCAGATCAATCCACAAAATAATAGTTTAATTAAATATTGAATGCAAGTCGACAAATTTCATGTTGAAATGAAAGGAAACGAAAGATCAATATAATGAACAAAACACAAGTCAAACCATTTTATTCAGGACACTTTAATTTTATGTGAAATAAAATTCATTTACTTATCTCTAAAATGTGGTATAACTTTAACTTTTTGTAATAAGTTTATGGGATGCTATGCCATGTCGCTCCCCATTACTACTGCATGTTAGCTTGTTGTCTAGAGAGAGATTACTAAAAGACCACTTGATAACAGAGCAATTGGAAATTTGGAATGTCCCATTGGAGTAGGGTATTTTGTCATTTAATTAAATTGTGCATGTCGCTTTCTTAGATGTTACTATAGATTGAAAGTGGTAAACAGGTATATACAAATATTTACTAAGTAACTAACTTATTAGACAGCTAAGGTACATTCCCTTTCGTCATGTGACATTTGTTATTTATGAATCTAATCAAAAAGTGTGGCTAAAAAAAATGAAAAGTGAGCATGTATCTTACATTTTAATGGAATCAAAGTTCACGGCTAATCTGGTTGCTACTCATATAGTATTGATGAGAATTGTACGGCAAATATTGATTCATTAGTTTACCAGGCTGCATTTCTTCTTGAACTTGAGGTATAATGGTTGTTAAAACAAAATGCACAGCCTAGCAGTGTTTGTTCAATAACTGTGCTCTTGTGGCTTATATTTAAACCAAATTTGACATCTAATTGTAGGTTTTAAAGATCTATTAGTCTATGAAATTTTTTTAAAACATCCACAAAAGTTAAGTGTTTTATTATTCAAATAAAATTTCCATACTTTGGTTCAAGGAAAACAAAATTGGAGATTTTGTGTCTTGTATTTCTTAATGGATTACTTTGAAATTTGATACGTGAGGTAAGGATCTTGTTGTGCATATCCCATGAAAATGTGATTATTTGGATTACCAAACCAATCTTTAAAAGCTCACAATTTTAAGTTACATGTATATGGTGTAACTCCATGTTCACTAAAAGCAAGATACAAGGTAAACCTTAAAATAGATTCTAATTTGACATTTAGTGTTTGTTATACTTTTTTTTTTTGCTCATAACTTAAATTGTGTTTGTTGTCTTATTAAAGTAGTTTTCGTAATTAGCCAGAAAACAGTGAACATTACCTATAACAAATGTGTCAAGACATTAGAGAATTTAAAATGTATCATGGTTTTCTTAACAGAAAAATTCCAAAATTTATTATAAAATATAAATTTAAGTAACACTTCATAGTTAGCTGATGACCCACCTTCTGGCACAGCAACATATCTGTGGACTTGCACATAAGAAACTAGATTTTAATACTTGTGTGCTTAACTACAAACCTTTAGCTAGCTGATGGTACAATATATATAGTAGTTTGTGATTGAAGTTATTAATTCATTGAGTTTACTTACATGATGATAAACCTGTATTTTAAAAAATTGTGTAATTAACTTTGCAGCATCTTCAACAGACAAAAAGAAGACAAATGTGGAAGTTATTGACTTAACTCTTGAGAGTAGTAGTGACGATGAAGAGCTTTCTTCCCCCACATCTCAATCTACACATCCATTCCCTTTCTATCTCAATACTGGACAGTCTCCAACTTCATCAATCTCTGCTGGACCACCAGGGCCGATTGTTTCAATTCCATCTCCTGCATCTCCATCGTCATCCAACTCTTCTTTGCCTAGTGTCATCAACTGTCCTCTTCCTCCTGTTTCATCGTCTGGTTCCACTTCTTCTGTAACAAAACATTATAACAGCTCATTTCACTGGTTGCTTCACCCGTGAGCTCGTCTAATTCATCTTCATCCTCCTCGTCTGCAGTATCATCCACTGGGTGAGCTCAATATTTTTAAAATGTTTTTAAAAGTATACGAAGTGTATCTTTACTTTGGCATATGTGTGTATGTACATACTATACTCACATTAGAGTTAACATACCAGTCATACACGACTTAATGAATCTCAAATATCTTAACTCGTTTCTGATAAAAAAAAAGTGGAAATCTAGTTGTTTCAGTATGTTTATTCACACGTTTTCTTTTTCATTATTCATTCAGTTTTGTGTTGGGTTTTATTATAAAACTTTATATCAACATGAAACTAGGTAATAAAATAAAACACTAATCAGTGTTTTTTTAAAAAATATGTTTGCTGAAGAAAAGGTGCTCATTACTGTTACAATTTTATCATCAGTGGGAATCCAGCTCCAATTGTTGTATAGTCTTTAAAACTATCATAGTTATGTAAGAGTGGGAATCTATTCCAAACTGATGTAATTAAAATATTATGGTTATCAGTAGTGGGAATCTTAACCCAGTTGATGTATAGTCTTAAAATATTGCAATTACAAATGGTTTTGATCTAGTCCCAGTTGATGTATTGTCTTAAGATATAGTTATCATTAGTGAAAATCAAGGCACTAATTGATGTATAGTCTTTAAATAATTGGATTATTCCTTACCAAACTTTTTTACTCACTTTTGTTTAGTTTTTTTAATGTGTTATTATCTGTTAAGATTTGTACAAAAGTGTATGATTTTGTGTAAATTTTCCTTTAACATGGGAAATAAAAGTACATTCCAGAAGAACAAACAAAAGGGAAAATATTAGTCTTTGTTCTTCAATATTATATAATCTGTACGTTTGACGATATATTGTTTCAAACAGCAGTTGTTATGAGGGGCATCTCTTCAAGGAATGTTGACTGCAAGCTGCTGTTGTGAATGTCACTTTACTGATGGAGATTGATGTGGTCCAGTTGTTGGTGTTCTGAACTCAAATCAAAATGTTGCAAGTCCAAGCTTGCTAAGAACACTTTGTTCTGCCCTTGAGCAAAACATTTTAATCCAAATATTTTAGTCTACTAGCTATGTCCTTGGTAACAGCTGGTAGCTACAAGTGGAGTGGTATCCTATTGAAAGGAAACATGTCAGCCACTTGTGTCACAGGGAAGTGAAGTTAAGCAACATCCATGTCAAAGTTTTGAGATTTGACAAGGATTAACATATTGTACTGATGGTATGCTACTTTAACAGGGTCTTCTGTGTACAAATGCAGTTAAAAAGAAGTCTTAGCAAGACTCCATACTCTGTTTAACCTTGGTTTAAAAGAAGTCTTAGCAAGACTCCATACTCTGTTTAACCTTGGTTAAAAAGAAGTCTTAGCAAGACTCCATACTCTGTTTAACCTTGGTTTTTTTTAACAAGTCTTAGCAAGACTCCATACTCTGTTTAACCTTGGTTTTTTTTAACAAGTACTCCAAACACATATCCTCAGCTCTGTATGCTATATAAATAGGTGTCTCTTTCACATACAGTCTTTAGATAACATGTTGCCCACAAATGTATTTTAAAAGTAAACCTTCACAAATTCAGTGCAAAATGGAAACTTGAAGATATTTTTTAAAATTAATGTTTATTAATGAATGTACTTGTATTGATTTCTTGATATGATAATTTGCAATTATATATCTATTTGTAAACGTAATGAAAATTTGTTAATACAGTTCTAATAAATATTGAAACAGCTCATTAAAACTATTGACTTGTTTATCTACAAGCAAAGTTTTGGAACAGTTGCTTCTTCCATTTCCTCACCTAAGGAAAATAATTTTATCCTTTTTTTTAGAATTTTATACTGAAATTAAAATTCCAAACAAAACTTCAGTGAAAGTGACAAGTCACTTGTAACCATTTAGTTTTGTCATATAGTCATCTATTTTACTTTATTGTTTAATTTTAAATATAAAATAATAAATCACCTGCAGAATTGTAGTTATTGTTGTTTTTTTTTATTTTTGTAGTGTTGCACATAAAAGTTCTGTGAAAATTGTTATTCTATCCTCAGATATTATTGTATGGGCACCTTGCTAACATAAAACAATGTTAACATAAGACCGTAAACAAACTGCTGTGAAAAATATTGTAGTTGTTTAGGTGCGTTTACATATCTTAATATATTGTTTAATTATACATTGCCCCCAGTGGCTCAGCGGTATGTCTACGAACTAACACCTCTAAAAACCGGGTTTTGATACCCGTGGTGGGCATAGCACAGATAGCCTATTGTGACTTGTTTCAGTGCAAGGAACATATTAAAAAGAATGTTAATTTTATTTTTCCTGTCAAACTGTTGAGCCTTAAATACTAACATTAAAATGCAGATTGAATCAATGTGTAAGGTATGAAGTGAAGCCTGTGTGTATAATTATAATATGATAGTAGATATATGTGTGGATAAGAATCTTGTACAATCTATGAAGTGAAGCCTGTATGTATAATTATAATATGATAGTAGATATATGTGTGGAAGAGAATCTTGTACAATCTATGAAGTGAAGCCTATGTGTATAATTATAATATGATAGTAGATATATGTGTGGAAGAAATCTTGTACAATCTATGAAGTGAAGCCTGTATGTATAATTATAATATGATAGTAGATATATGTGTGGATGAGAATCTTGTACAATCTATGAAGTGAAGCCTATGTGTATAATTATAATATGATAGTAGATATATGTGTGGATGAGAATCTTGTACAATCTATGAAGTGAAGCCAATGTGTATAATTATAATATGATAGTAGATATATGTGTGGATGAGAATCTTGTACAATCTATGAAGTGAAGCCTATGTGTATAATTATAATATGATAGTAGATATATGTGTGGATGAGAATCTTGTACAATCTATGAAGTGAAGCCTGTGTTTATAATTATAATATGATAGTAGATATATGTGTGGAAGAGAATCTTGTACAATCTATGAAGTGAAGCCTATGTGTATAATTATAATATGATAGTAGATATATGTGTGGAAGAGAATCTTGTACTCAGCAACCTTTCTAACCCACTTGTGTTTCGTTGTTTTATAGTATTTAATAACTTGTATTCACAGGAACATCTATCAGCTGTTTATTTAATTAGACTCACATTTTTGCACCATTGTTTGTTTCTGTTTGCAACACTGATCAAATCCTGAATTCTAGCCACAGATATCCTTCCATTTGATCAGAGTGAACAGTCTGATTGGTCGTTCCCATGTTCCAGACATTCGCTCACATTGGTCATTCTGTGCTACAGTTAAATAGTACTTCTTGCTTGTCAAGGTTGGGACTTGTTTGTTAAATATTTCACTTGGTCATTGGAAAAATGTAAAGTCAGACCCATTTTTGGACTATCTGAACATTATCAAAAGATTACAACAGATCAAACATTGTTTTAACTTTCATCCAGGAGGTACTGTTTTCCAACATTCCGACTATGGCTGTTCTACCAAGAGTTAATAAATGAATTTTTTGTTAATAATTATGGATATTTGTTTTTGTTTACATAGACAATGAATTCCTCGTGACTCATTATTTACTGTGCAGTCTGTAATAAGATAATTAGAACTGGTACTATTAAAGTATATATTTGATATACAAGTTTAATAAATGATTAGATAACTATCAGAGTAAGAGAGGTTTGCATTTTTACATATAATGTTGTCTTGGATTTTATTACATTGTTTGCAGTAAAAAATATTCAAGTTTATTTATCTCTAATGAAAGTTCTGAAGTTTGAATATCTTAAAAACTACTAACATCTACAAATTAACCAAACAAAATATTTGAAATAGTTAAGTTTTTTGCAAAACATGCAAAAAATGTGAAAACACGTCTTTTGAGTTTCATTAGAAATGCAGAGTAAAGGGCAGTAATTTTTATTAAGTGCCAGAAAAGTGAATAAATTTGGTTAAAATGTATTGGATTTAACTTTGAATTTCAGAAATGGTACTGCATCACTTCCACCTGTTCCATCATCTCTGTGCCCCAGTGTACCCGTGATGGATACAACAACTCCTCCATATTATCCTCCAGTATCCAGCCCATACTCTGACTTATTAGTTCCTCATTCAAGTCATGTCAACTCTTATCCAAGTAAGCCATTTTGTAGTAAACTTAATTTAAAATAGTAAGTTTATCAGTTGAATCAGTGGTGTCAAACAATGTTTTCCATATTCATATTTCATTGTGGAAAATAAATTAACATTTTTGATATGACAAAAAAATTGTGTTTTTATAGATAAAGAGTGGTAGAGAAATACACATTAGTCTTTTCATGTATTTATTCATACAGTTAGTCATAGTTTTAAAAATGTGTCAGAAGTAAAGTAACAATTCGACACGGGTCAATAGCTGTTTCTCCACATTTAGGGAGTGGTGACTATGTTGTGGACTTTGAGGTAAACTTAACTTGCGTTTTCTGTGTTTTGTGTTTCAATTTTTGATAAATTTGTTACTTTGTTCTGGGTTGATTAGAATCTGTTTAGTAGACTCCCTTTTAGAGTGAAATCTGTTGAAATTTGATACTTTTTTGTGGAATACAATAACGTAAAAATATCTCTTATTATGCTATGAATGTTAAGTGAAATTTTTCAATATTTTTACAGATTTTTCTGACCTGTATACAATTCTGGATAGCTCTGAAAGTGATCGACAGGTAGAGTTTTAATATTATGTTTTTCTCTTTTGAATTTTAAGATGTATGACTGTTATCGCTGACTTTATCTGGTTTAATAACAACTTTTGAATTCTTTTTAAATTTAAAAAACATTTTTTGTGTAGTAATTAACTACTACCAAGGTTAGTGATGTATAAAAAAAACAGAAACTTGTGTGCATATCGTCTAACTACTGCCAAACTTAGAGGTGTGAAATCTGTTGTTGTAGTTGATTTCAGCTGAGACACGAGTTTGTTTTTCCTTTCTGTTTTATAAACAAACAGATATGTTGTGAAGGAACTGAATACAATACTTATATTTAATATATTGGACATTTTTATTATTTTAAAGAATTCATCTTCTTCCAAGAACCTTCCATGAAACGGGTGGAATGTGAGAAAAGTAGTTATGAGCCTTTATAAGTTTGTTGTAATAATGACAATACTCATTGTTTTTACTCACAAAGTTCTTTATTTGAATATATGGTTTGTTTCTATTTCGTGTAGTTTTATTTCAATAACTTTACATTAGTAAGGAAAGTTGTAATCTATTTTAAGGTTATGCACGTATCCATAGGTTTCTACAGTGGTCGCGTGATGAACTGTTTCGTTGCTCAACTATATCTTTCTGTTTGACTGTGTTTAGCATTAGCGCTCCTGCTCTTAACTTGTTGTTCATAAAATTATTGTAATGTAAATAAAATAGCTGTGAGAAGTTTATTAAATGACATATTTGGATAAAAGAATTTTTGGTGTGATGAGAAAATGTTCATTTTTCTCACCATAAACATTTTGTAAAATCATCTGTACCACTAAGGAAACCTTACAGTGACATTACAAGTCTTTGTTTTACTTTAGTATTGGGAATGAGGTAATTAAAAGTAACCCTAAAATCATCTGTTAACCCTTCTGTTAGACTTTCAGTGTAGCCTTTTAAAGAGCTGCAA
>NC_134828.1:116025398-116159080 GCF_004210375.1 Tachypleus tridentatus
TTGTTACTCCCTGTTCTGTTCTTATTATTGCTGTTTGTTACTAGTACATCTTCTCAAGGCTGTGTTGCTTTACTTGTCCTGTTCTTACTATTGGTGTTTGTTACTAGTACATCTTAAGCTCTGTTGTTACTCCTCCTGTTCTTTACTATTGGTTGTTTTGTTACTAGACACATCTTAAGCTCTGTTGTTACTCCCTGTTCTGTTCTTACTATTGCTGTTTGTTGTTACTAGTACACCTGGAGCTCTGTTGTTACTCCCTGTTCTGTTCTTACTATTGGTTGTTTGTTACTAGTTTTATCTTAAGCTCTGTTGTTACTCCCTGTTCTGTTCTTACTATTGGTGTTTGTTACTAGTACATCTTAAGCTCTGTTGTTACTCCTGTTCTGTTCTTACTATTGGTGTTTGTTACTAGTACATCTTAAGCTCTGTTGTTACTCCTGTTCTGTTCTTACTATTGGTGTTTGATTTACTAGTACATGTCATAAAGCTCTGTTGTTACTCCTGTTCTGTTCTTACTATTGGTGTTTTGTTACTAGTACATCTTAAGCTCTGTTGTTACTCCCTCTTCTGTTCTTACTATTGGTGTTTGTTACTAGTACATCTTTAAGCTCTGTTGTTACTCCCTGTTCTGTTCTTACTATTGGTGTTTGTTACTGGTACATCTTAAGCTCTGTTGTTACTCCCCTGTTCTGTTCTTACTATTGGTGTTTTGTTACTAGTACATCTTAAGCTCTGTTGTTACTCCATCTTCTGTTTTTACTATTCGTGTTTTGTTACTGGTTTTTGTTAAGCTCTGTTGTTACTCCCTGTTCTGTTCTTATATTGCTGTTTGTTACTAGTGTCTTGAGCTCTGTTGTTACTCCTTGTTCTGTTCTTACTATTGATTGTTTGTTACTAGTACCATCCTAAGCTCATTGTTACTCCTGTTCTGTTCTTACTATTGGTGTTTTGTTACTTCTGAATCTTGTCTTAGCTCTCTGTTGTTACTCCTCTTCTGTTCTTACTATTGCTGTTTTGTTGACTAGTACATCTTAAGCTCTGTTGTTACTCCCTGTTCTGTTCTTACTATTATTGGTGTTTTGTTACTAGTACATCTTAAGCTCTGTTGTTACTCCCTGTTCTGTTCTTACTATTGTTGTTTGTTACTGAGTACATCTTAAGACTCTGTTGTTACTCCCTGTTTTGTTCTTACTATTGGTGTTTTGTTACTTTAGTACATCTTAAGCTGTTGTTACTCCCCTGTTCTGTTCTTACAATTGCTGTTTGTTACTAGTACATCTTAAGCGCTGTTGTTACTCCATGTTCTGTTGTTACAATTGGTGTTTGTTACTAGTACATCTTAAGCTGTGTTGTTACTCCCTGTTCTGTTCTTACTATTGGTGTTTGTTTTCTGAACATCTTGAGCTCTGTTGTTACTCCTTGTCCTGTTCTTACTATTGGTTGTTTGTTACTAGTACATCCTAAGCTTTGTTGTTACTCCTGTTCTGTTCTTACAATTACTGTTTTGTTACTAGTACATCTTAAGCTCTGTTGTTACTCCGCATGCTGTTTATACTATTCGTGTTTTATTTACTGGTTTTTTTGTCTTTAAGCTCTGTTGTTACTCCCTGTTCTGTTCTTACTATTGCTGTTTGTTACTAGTACATCTTAAGCTCTGTTGTTACTCCTGTTCTGTTCTTACTTGTGGTGTTTGTTACTGGTACATCTTAAGCTCTGTTGTTACTCCCTGTTCTGTTCTTACTATTTGTGTTTGTTACTAGTACATCTTAAGCTCTGTTGTTTACTCCCCTGTTTTTATTCTTACTATTGGTGTTTGTTACTAGTACATCTTAAGCTCTGTTGTTACTCCCTGTTCTGTTCTTACTATTGGTGTTTGTTACTAGTACATCTTAGCTCTGTTGTTACTCCCTGTTCTGTTCTTACTATTGGTGTTTGTTACTGGTACATCTTAAGCTCTGTTGTTACTCCCCTGTTCTGTTCTTACTATTGGTGTTTTGTTACTAGTACATCTTAAGCTCTGTTGTTACTCCCTGTTCTGTTCTTACTATTGATTGTTGTTTTGTTACTGAATTTGCATCTTGAGGCTCTGTTGTTACTCCTTGTTCTGTTCTTACTATTGGTGTTTTGTTACTGGTACATCTAAGCTTTATTGTTACTCCCTGTTCTGTTCTTACTATTGCTGTTTTGTTATTGGTACATCTTAAGCTCTGTTGTTACTCCCTGTTCTGTTCTTACTGAATTGGTGTTTTGTTACTAGGTACATCGCCATCTGTTGTTACTCCTCTTCTGTTCTTACTATTGGTGTTTGTTACTGGGTACATCTTAAGCTCTGTTGTTACTCCTGTTTTGTTCTTACTATTGCTGTTTGTTACTAGTACATCTTAAGCTGTTGTTACTCCCTATTTCTGTTCTTACTATTGCTGTTTGTTACTAGGTACATCTTAAGCTCTGTTGTTACTCCCTCTTCTGTTTTTTACTATTGGTGTTTTTGTTACTGGTACATCAAAGCTCTGTTGTTACTCCTGTTCTGTTCTTACTATTGCTGTTTTGTTACTAGTACATCTTGAGCTCTGTTGTTACTTCTTGTCCTGTTCTTACTATTGGTGTTTTGTTACTAGGTACATCCTAAAGCTCTGTTGTTACTCCCTGTTCTGTTCTTACTATTGGTGTTTTTTTGTTACTAGTACATCTTAAGGCTACTGTTGTTACTCCCCTGTTCTTTCTTGCACTATTGGTGTTTGTTACTGGTACATCTTAAGCTCTGTTGTTACTCCCTCTGTCCTGTTCTTACTATTGGTGTTTGTTACTAGTACATCTTAAACTCTGTTGTTACTCCCTGTTCTGTTCTTACTATTGGTGTTTTGTTACTAGTACATCTTGAGCTCTCTGTTGTTTCTCCCTGTTCTGTTCTTACTATTGCTGTTTGTTACTAGTACATCTTAAGCTTTGTTGTTACTCCTGTTCTGTTCTTACAATTACTGTTTTGTTATTGGTACATCTTAAGCTCTGTTGTTACTCCCTGTTCTGTTCTTACAATTGGTGTTTTGTTACTAGTACATCTTGAGCTCTGTTGTTACTCCTTGTTCTGTTCTTACTATTGGTGTTTGTTACTAGTACATCTAAGCTCTGTTGTTACTCCCTGTTCTGTTCTTACTATTGATTGTTTTGTTACTGGTACATCTTAAGCTCTGTTGTTACTCCCTGTTCTGTTCTTACTATTGCTGTTTGTTACTAGTACATCTTAAGCTCTGTTGTTACTCTTCTGTTCTTACTATTGCTGTTTGTTATAGTACATCTTAAGCTCTGTTACTCCCTGTTCTGTTCTTACTATTGGTGTTTTGTTACTAGGTACATCTTAAGCTCTGTTGTTACTCCCTGTTTGTTCTTACTATTGCTGTTTTGTTACTAGGTACATCTTGAAGCTCTGTTGTTACTCCCTGTTCTGTTGTTCTTACATTATTGGTGTTTTTTGTTACTAGTTTTCTTCTAAAGCTCTGTTGTTACTCCTGTTTGTTCTTACAATTGGTGTTTGTTACTAGTACATCTTAAGCTCTGTTGTTACTCCCCTGTTCTGTTCTTACTATTGAAGTTTGTTGGTATTTACTAGTACATCCTTAAGTATCTATTTGTTTACTTCTTTGTCCTCTGTTCTTACTATTGGTGTTTTTTGTTACTAGTTTTTTTTTAGAAACTCTGTTTGTTTACTCCCTCTTCTGTTCTTACTATTGGTGTTTGTTACTGGTACATCTTAAGCTGTCTGTTGTTACTCCCTCTTCTGTTCTTACTATTGCTGTTTTGTTTACTAGTACATCTGCGGGCTCTGTTGTTTACTCAACTTGTCTGTTCTTACACTATTGGTGTTTGTTACTAGTACATCTTAAGCTCTGTTGTTACTCCCTGTTTCTGTTCTTACTATTAGATTGGTTTTGTTACTGGGTACATCTTCCATTATCTGTTGACTACTCCTTGTTCTGTTCTTTACTGCCAGTTTGCTGTTTTATTGTACTAGGTATTTTGTCTTAAGCTCTGTTGTTTACTCCCTGTTCTGTTGTTACAGGCACGAGTTAGTTGTTTTGTTACCTGAGTATTGCATCTTAAAGCTGTGTTGTTACTCCCTGTTCTGTTCTTACTATTGGTGTTTTGTTGCTGGTACATCTTGAACTCTGTTGTTACTCCTTGTCGTGTTCTTACTATTGGTGTTTGTTACTAGTACATCCTAAGCTTTGTTACTCCCTGTTCTGTTTTCTTACAATTACTGTTTGTTATTAGTACATCTTAAGCTCTGTTGTTACTCCTGTTCTGTTGTTACAATTTGGATGTTTTGTTACTAGGTACATCTTAAGCTCTGTTGTTACTCCCTCTTCTGTTCTTACTATTGGTGTTTGTTACTAGTACCATCTTAAGCTCTGTTTGTTTACTCCCTGTTCTGTTTGCATTACTATTGCTGTTTGTAACTAGCTAATTTTCTCAAGACTCTGTTGTTACTCCCTGTTCTGTTCTTACTATTGGTGTTTGTTACTAGTACACATCTTAAGCTGTGTTTGTTACTCCTGTTTTTTATTTTTACTATTGGTGTTTGTTACTAGTGCATCTCTTGGAGCTCTGTTGTTTACTCCCTGTTTTGTTCTTACTATTGGTGTTTGTTACTAGTACATCTTAAGCTCTGTTTGTTTACTCCCTGTTCTGTTCTTACTATTGGTTGTTTGTGTTATTAGTACATCTTAAAGCTCTGTTGTTACTCCCTCTTCTGTTCTTACTATTGGTGTTTGTTACTAGTACATCTTAAGCTATTGTTTACTCCCTCTTCTGTTCTTTACTATTGGTGTTTGTTACTGGTAGCATCTTAAGCTCTGTTGTTACTCCCTCTTCTGTTCTTACTATTGGTGTTTTGTTACTAGGGTACATCTTAAGCTCTGTTGTTACTCCATCTTCTGTTTATACTATTCGGTGTTTGTTACTGAATTACATCTTTAAGCTCTGTTGTTACTCCCTGTTCTGTTCTTACTATTGCTGTTTTGTTACTAGTACATCTTAAGCTCTGTTGTTACTCCCACACTGTTCTGTTGTTACAATTGGTGTTTTGTTACTAGTACATCTTAAGCTCTGTTGTTACTCCTGTTCTGTTCTTACTATTGGTGTTTTGTTACTGGTACATCTTGAGCTCTGTTGTTACTCCTTGGTCGTGTTCTTACTAATTGTTGACTTTGTTACTAGGTACATCCCTAGAAGCTTTGTTTGTTACTCCCTGTTCTGTTCTTACAATTACTGTTTTGTTATTAGTACATCTTAAGCGCTGTTGTTACTCCCTGTTCTGTTGTTACAATTCTGGTTGTTTGTTATACTAGTACATCTTAAGCTCTGTTGTTACTCCCTCTTCTGTTCTTACTATTGGTTGTTTGTTACTAGTACATTTGCTCTGTTGTTTCTCTGTTGTTTACTCCCGGTTCTGTTATTACTATTGCTGTTTTGTAACTAGTACATCTCAAGCTCTGTTGTTACTCCCTGTTCTGTTCTTACTATTGGTGTTTGTTACTACTGACACATCTTAAGCTCTGTTGTTACTCTGTTGTTTTATTTTTTACTATTGATTGTTGTTTATTTACTGGAGTACATCTTAAGCTCTGTTGTTACTCCCTGTATTGTTCTTACTATTGTTTGTTTTGTTTGGGTACATCTTAAGCTCTGTTGTTACTCCCTGTTTTTGATTTCTTACTATTGGTTGTTTGTTTACTAGTACATCTTAAGCTCTGTTGTTACTCCCTGTTCTGTTCTTACTATTGCTTGTTTTGTTACTAGGTACAACTTAAGCTCTGTTGTTACTCCCTCTTCTGTTCTTACTATTGGTGTTGTTTGTTACTAGTATATCTTAAGCTCTCTATTGTTACTCCTCTTCTGTTTCTTACTATTGGTGTTTGTTACTGGTACATCTTAAGCTCTGTTGTTACTCCCTCTTCTGTTCTTACTATTGGTGTTTTGTTACTAGGTACATCTTAAGCAGCTCTGTTGTTACTCCATCTTCTGTTTATACTATTCGTGTTTGTTACTGGTGCATCTTAAGCTCTGTTGTTACTCCTGTTCTGTTCTTACTATTGCTGTTTTGTTACTAGTACATCCTAAGCTCTGTTGTTACTCCTGTTCTGTTCTTACTATTGGTGTTTTGTTACTAGTACATCTTAAGCTCTATTGTTACTCTCTGTTCTGTTCTTACTATTGCTGTTGTATTGTTACTAGTACATCTTAAGCTCTGTTGTTACTCCTGTTTTATTCTTACTATTGCTGTTTGTTACTAGTACATCTTAAGCTGTTGTTGGTCCCTGTTCTGTTCTTACTATTGCTGTTTGTTACTAGTACATCTTAAGCTCTGTTGTTACTCCTCTTCTGTTTTTTACTATTGGTGTTTTGTTACTAGTACATCTAAAGCTTTGTTGTGCCATCTTGTCCTGTTCTTACAATTGCTGTTTGTTACTAGTACATCTTGAGGACCTTGTTGTTACTCCCTGTTCTGAGTTCATTTGACTATTGGTGTTTGTTACTAGTACATCCTAAGCTCTTGTTGTTACTCCCTGTTCTGTTCTTACTATTGGTGTTTGTTACTAGTACATCTTAAGCTCCATTGTTACACCCCTGTTCTGTTCTTTACTATTGGTGTTTTGTTACTAGTACATCTTAAGTTCTGTTGTTACTCCCTGTTTTGTTCTTACTATTGGTGTTTGTTACTAGTACATCTTAAGCTCTTGTTGTTACCTCCCCTGTTCTGTTCTTACTATTGGCTGTTTTGTTACTAGTACATCTTAAGCTCTGTTGTTACTCCCTGTTCTGTTCTTACTATTGGTGTTTGTTACTAGTACATCTTAAGCTCTGTTGTTACTCCCTGTTCTGTTCTTACTATTGGTGTTTGTTACTAGTACATCTTAAGCTCTGTTGTTATTCCCTGTTCTGTTCTTACTATTGGTGTTTGTTACTAGTACAACATAAGCTCTGTTGTTACTCCCTCTTCTGTTCTTACTATTGGTGTTTTTGTTACTAGTACATCTCTTAAGCTCTGTTGTTACTTTCTCTTCTGTTCTTACTATTGGTGTTTGTTACTGGTAGCACATCTTAAGCTCTGTTGTTACTCCCTCTTCTGTTCTTACTATTGGTGTTTTGTTACTAGTACATCTTAAGCTCTGTTGTTACTCCATCTTCTATTGTTACTATTCGTGTTTGTTACTGGTTATCTTAAGCTCTGTTGTTACTCCCTGTTCTGTTCTTACTATTGGTGTTTGTTACTAGTACATCTTAAGCTCTGTTGTTACTCCCTGTTCTGTTCTTACTATTGGTGTTTGTTACTAGTACATCTTAAGCTCTGTTGTTACTCCCTGTTTTGTTCTTACTATTGGTGTTTGTTACTAGTACATCTTAAGCTCTGTTGTTACTCCCTGTTCTGTTGTTCTTATTGGTGTTTGTTACTAGTACATCTTAAGCTCTGTTGTTACTCCCTCTTCTGTTCTTACTATTGGTGTTTGTTACTAGTACATCTTAAGCTCTGTTGTTATCTCCCTGTTCTGTTCTTACTATTGCTGTTGTGTTACTAGTACATCTTAAGCTCTGTTGTTACTCCCTGTTTTATTCTTACTATTGCTGTTTGTTTACTAGTACATCTTAAGCTCTGTTGTTATTCTCTGTTCTGTTCTTACTATTGGTGTTAGTTACTAGTACATCTTAAGCGCTGTTGTTACTTCCTGTTCTGTTGTTACTATTGGTGTTTGTTACTAGTACATCTTAAGCTCTGTTGTTACTCCCTGTTCTGTTCTTACTATTGGTGTTTGTTTCTAGGTACATCTTGAAGCTCCTGTTGTTACTCCTCTGTTCTGTTCTTACTATTGGTGTTTGTTACTAGTACATCTTAAGTTCTGTTGTTACTCCCTGTTCTGTTCTTACTATTGGTGTTTGTTACTAGTACATCTTAAGCTCTGTTGTTACTCCCTCTCTGTTATTACTATTGTGTGTTTGTTACTAGTGTACATCTTAAGCTCTGTTGTTACTCCCTGTTCTGTTCTTACTATTGCTGTTTGTTACTAGTACATCTTAAGCTCTGTTGTTACTCCCTGTTCTGTTCTTACTATTGGTGTTTGTTACTAGTACATCTTAAGCTCTATTGTTACTCCCTGTTCTGTTCTTACTATTGCTGTTTGTTACTAGTACATCTTAAGCTCTGTTGTTACTCCCTGTTTTATTCTTACTATTGCTGTTTGTTACTAGTACATCTTAAGCTGTGTTGTTACTCCCTGTTCTGTTCTTACTATTGCTGTTTGTTACTAGTACATCTTAAGCTCTGTTGTTACTCCCTGTTCTGTTCTTACAATTGGTGTTTGTTATTAGTACATCTTAAGTGCTGTTGTTACTCCCTGTTCTGTTGTTACAATTGGTGTTTGTTACTAGTACATCTTAAGCTGTGTTGTTACTCCCTGTTCTGTTCTTACTATTGGTGTTTGTTACTGGTACATCTTAAGCTCTGTTGTTACTCCTTGTTCTGTTCTTACTATTGGTGTTTGTTACTAGTACATCTTAAGCTTTGTTGTTACTCCCTGTTCTGTTCTTACAATTACTGTTTGTTATTAGTACATCTTAAGCGCTGTTGTTACTCCCTGTTCTGTTGTTACAATTGGTGTTTGTTACTAGTACATCTTAAGCTCTGTTGTTACTCCCTGTTCTGTTCTTACTATTGGTGTTTGTTACTAGTACATCTTAAGCTCTGTTGTTACCCTGTTTTGTTCTTACTATTGAATTGTTTGTTACTAGTACATCTTAAGCTGTGTTGTTACTCCCTGTTCTGTTCTTACTATTGCTGTTTGTTACTAGTACATCTTAAGCTCTGTTGTTACTCCCTGTTCTGTTTTACTATTGGTGTTTTGTTACTGGTACATCTAAAGCTCTGTTGTTACTCCCTGTTCTGTTCTTACTATTGCTGTTTGTTACTAGTACATCTTGAGCTCTTTTGTTACTTGTCCTGTTCTTACTATTGGTTGTTTGTTACTAGTACATCTTAAGCTCTGTTGTTACTCCCTGTTCTGTTCTTACAATTGGTGTTTGTTACTAGTACATCTTAAGCTCTGTTGTTACTCCCCTGTTCTTTTCTTACTATTGGTGTTTGTTACTAGTACATCTTAAGCTCTGTTGTTACTCCCTGTTCTGTTCTTACTATTGGTGTTTGTTACTAGTACATCTTAAGCCTGTTGTTACTCCCTGTTCTGTTCTTACTATTGGTGTTTGTTACTAGTACATCTTAAGCTCTGTTGTTACTCCCTGTTCTGTTCTTACTATTGCTGTTTGTTAGTAGTACATCTTAAGCTTTGTTGTTACTCCCTGTTCTGTTCTTACAATTGCTGTTTGTTATTAGTACATCTTAAGCGCTGTTGTTACTCCCTGTTCTGTTGTTACAATTGGTGTTTGTTACTAGTACATCTTGAGCTCTGTTGTTACTTCTTGTTCTGTTCTTACTATTGGTGTTTGTTACTAGTACATCTTAAGCTCTGTTGTTACTCCTGTTCTGTTCTTACTATTGGTGTTTGTTACTAGTACATCTTAAGCTCTGTTGTTACTCCCTGTTCTGTTCTTACTATTGCTGTTTGTTACTAGTACATCTTAAGCTTTGTTGTTACTCCCTGTTCTATTCTTACTATTGGTGTTTGTTACTAGTACATCTTAAGCTCTGTTGTTACTCCCTGTTCTGTTCTTACTATTGGTGTTTGTTACTAGTACATCTTAAGCTCTGTTGTTACTCCCTGTTTTGTTCTTACTATTGCTGTTTGTTACTAGTACATCTTAAGCTCTGTTGTTATTCCCTGTTCTGTTCTTACTATTGGTGTTTGTTACTAGTACAACATAAGCTCTGTTGTTACTCCCTCTTCTGTTCTTACTATTGGTGTTTGTTACTAGTACATCTTAAGCTCTGTTGTTACTCCCTGTTCTGTTCTTACTATTGGTGTTTGTTACTAGTACATCTTAAGCTCTGTTGTTACTCCTTGTTCTGTTCTTACTATTGGTGTTTGTTACTAGTACATCTTAAGCTCTGTTGTTACTCCATCTTCTGTTTTTACTATTGGTGTTTGTTACTGGTACATCTTAAGCTCTGTTGTTACTCCCTGTTCTGTTCTTACTATTGCTGTTTGTTACTAGTACATCTTAAGCTCTGTTGTTACTCCTTGTTCTGTTCTTACTATTGGTTGTTTGTTACTAGTACATCTTAAGCTCTGTTGTTACTCCCTGTTCTGTTCTTACTATTGGTGTTTGTTACTAGTACATCTTAAGCTCTGTTGTTACTCCTTGTTCTGTTCTTACTATTGGTGTTTGTTACTAGTACATCTTAAGCTCTGTTGTTACTCCCTGTTCTGTTCTTACTATTGGTGTTTGTTACTAGTACATCTTAAGCTCTGTTGTTACTCCCTGTTCTGTTCTTACTATTGGTGTTTGTTACTAGGTACATCTTAAGCTCTGTTGTTACTCCTTGTTCTGTTCTTACTATTGGTGTTTGTTACTAGTACATCTTAAGCTCTGTTGTTACTCCCTGTTCTGTTCTTACTATTGGTGTTTGTTACTAGTACATCTTAAGCTCTGTTGTTACTCCCTGTTCTGTTCTTACTATTGCTGTTTGTTACTAGTACACCTGAAGCTCTGTTGTTACTCCCTCTTCTGTTCTTACTATTGGTGTTTGTTACTGGTACATCTTGAGCTCTGTTGTTACTCCTTGTCTGTTCTTACTATTGGTGTTTGTTACTAGTACATCTTAAGCTCTATTGTTACTCCCTCTTCTGTTCTTACTATTGCTGTTTGTTACTAGTACATCTTAAGCTCTGTTGTTACTCCCTGTTCTGTTCTTACTATTGGTGTTTGTTACTAGTACATCTTAAGCTCTGTTGTTACTCCCTCTTCTGTTCTTACTATTGGTGTTTGTTACTAGTACATCTTAAGCTCTGTTGTTACTCCCTGTTTTGTTCTTACTATTGGTGTTTGTTACTAGTACATCTTAAGCTGTGTTGTTAGTCCCTGTTCTGTTCTTACTATTGCTGTTTGTTACTAGTACATCTTAAGCTCTGTTGTTACTCCCTCTTCTGTTTTTACTATTGGTGTTTGTTACTGGTACATCTTAAGCTCTGTTGTTACTCCCTGTTCTGTTCTTACTATTGCTGTTTGTTACTAGTACATCTTGAGCTCTGTTGTTACTTCTTGTCCTGTTCTTACTATTGGTGTTTGTTACTAGTACATCCTAAGCTCTGTTGTTACTCCCTGTTCTGTTCTTACAATTGTGTTTGTTACTAGTACATCTTGAGCTCTGTTGTTACTCCCTGTTCTTTTCTTACTATTGGTATTTGTTACTAGTACATCTTAAGCTCTGTTGTTACTCCCTGTCCTGTTCTTACTATTGGTGTTTGTTACTAGTACATCTTAAACTCTGTTGTTACTCCCTGTTCTGTTCTTACTATTGGTGTTTGTTACTAGTACATCTTAAGCTCTGTTGTTACTCCCTGTTCTGTTCTTACTATTGCTGTTTGTTACTAGTACATCTTAAGCTTTGTTGTTACTCCCTGTTCTGTTCTTACAATTGGTATTTGTTACTAGTACATCTTAAGCTGTGTTGTTACTCCCTGTTCTGTTGTTACAATTGGTGTTTGTTACTAGTACATCTTGAGATCTGTTGTTACTTCTTGTCCTGTTCTTACTATTGGTGTTTGTTACTAGTACATCCTAAGCTCTGTTGTTACTCCCTGTTCTCTTCTTACTATTGGTGTTTGTTACTAGTACATCTTAAGCTCTGTTGTTACTCCCCTTCTGTTCTTACTATTGGTGTTTGTTACTAGTACATCTTAAGCTCTGTTGTTACTCCCTGTTCTGTTCTTACTATTGGTGTTTGTTACTAGTACATCTTAAGCTCTGTTGTTACTCCCTGTTTTGTTCTTACTATTGCTGTTTGTTACTAGTACATCTTAAGCTCTGTTGTTACTCCCTGTTCTGTTCTTACTATTGGTATTTGTTACTAGTACATCTTAAGCTCTGTTGTTACTCCCTCTTCTGTTCTTACTATTGGTGTTTGTTACTGGTACATCTTGAGATCTGTTGTTACTCCTTGTCTGTTCTTACTATTGGTGTTTGTTACTAGTACATCTTAAGCTCTGTTGTTACTCCATCTTCTGTTTTTACTATTCGTGTTTGTTACTGGTACATCTTAAGCTCTGTTGTTACTCCCTGTTCTGTTCTTACTATTGCTGTTTGTTACTAGTACATCTTGAGCTCTGTTGTTACTCCTTGTCCTGTTCTTACTATTGGTGTTTGTTACTAGTACATCCTAAGCTCTGTTGTTACTCCCTGTTCTGTTCTTACTATTGGTGTTTGTTACTAGTACATCTTGAGCTCTGTTGTTACTCCTTGTCCTGTTCTTACTATTGGTGTTTGTTACTAGTACATCTTAAGCTCTGTTGTTACTCCCTGTTCTGTTCTTACTATTGGTGTTTGTTACTAGTACATCTTAAGCTCTGTTGTTACTCCCTGTTCTGTTCTTACTATTGCTGTTTGTTACTAGTACATCTTAAGCTCTGTTGTTACTCCCTCTTCTGTTCTTACTATTGGTGTTTGTTACTAGTACATCTTAAGCTCTGTTGTTACTCCCTCTTCTGTTCTTACTATTGGTGTTTGTTACTAGTACATCTTAAGCTCTGTTGTTACTCCCTGTTCTGTTCTTACTATTGGTGTTTTGTTACTGGTACATCTTAAGCTCTGTTGTTACTCCCTCTTCTGTTCTTACTATTGGTGTTTGTTACTAGTACATCTTAAGCTCTGTTGTTACTCCCTGTTCTGTTCTTACTATTGGTGTTTGTTACTGGTACATCTTAAGCTCTGTTGTTACTCCCTGTTCTGTTCTTACTATTGGTGTTTGTTACCAGTACATTTTAAGCTCTGTTGTTACTCCCTGTCCTGTTTTTACTATTGGTGTTTGTTACTAGTACATCTCAAGCTCTGTTGTTACTCCCTGTTCTGTTCTTACTATTGGTGTTTGTTACTAGTACATCTTAAGCTCTGTTGTTACTCCCTCTTCTGTTCTTACTATTGGTGTTTGTTACTGGTACATCTTAAGCTCTGTTGTTACTCCCTGTTCTGTTCTTACTATTGGTGTTTGTTACTAGTACATCTTGAGCTCTGTTGTTACTCCTTGTTCTGTTCTTACTATTGGTGTTTGTTACTAGTACATCCTAAGCTCTGTTGTTACTCCCTGTTCTGTTCTTACTATTGGTGTTTGTTACTAGTACATCTTAAGCTTTGTTGTTACTCCCTGTTCTGTTCTTACTATTGCTGTTTGTTACTAGTACATCTTAAGCTCTGTTGTTACTCCCTGTTCTGTTCTTACTATTGTTGTTTGTTACTGGTACATCTTAAGCTCTGTTGTTACTCCCTGTTCTGTTCTTACTATTGGTGTTTGTTACTGGTACATCTTAAGCTCTGTTGTTACTCCTGTTCTGTTCTTACTATTGGTGTTTGTTACTGGTACATCTTAAGCTCTGTTGTTACTCCCTGTTCTGTTCTTACTATTGGTGTTTGTTACTAGTACATCTTAAGCTCTGTTGTTACTCCCTGTTCTGTTCTTACTATTGCTGTTTGTTACTAGTACATCTTAAGCTCTTGTTGTTACTCCCTGTTCTGTTCTTACTATTGCTGTTTGTTACTAGTACATCTTAAGCTCTGTTGTTACTCCCTGTTCTGTTCTTACTATTGTGTTTGTTACTAGTACATCTTAAGCTCTGTTGTTACTCCCTGTTCTGTTTTTACTATTGGTTGTTTGTTACTAGTACATCTTAAGCTCTGTTGTTACTCCCTGTTCTGTTCTTACTATTGCTGTTTGTTACTAGTACATCTTGAGCTCTGTTGTTACTCCCTTGTCCTGTTCTTACTATTGGTGTTTTTGTTACTAGTACATCTTAAGCTCTGTTGTTACTCCCTGTTCTGTTCTTACTATTGGTGTTTGTTACTAGTACATCTTAAGCTCTGTTGTTACTCCCTGTTCTGTTCTTACTATTGCTGTTTGTTACTAGTACATATTAAGCTCTGTTGTTACTCCCTGTTCTGTTCTTACTATTGGTGTTTGTTACTAGTACATCTTAAGCTCTGTTGTTACTCCCTGTTCTGTTCTTACTATTGCTGTTTGTTACTAGTACATCTTAAGCTCTGTTGTTACTCCCTGTTCTGTTTTACTATTGGTGTTTGTTACTAGTACATCTTAAGCTCTGTTGTTACTCCTGTTCTGTTTTACTATTGGTGTTTGTTACTAGTACATCTTAAGCTCTGTTGTTACTCCCTGTTCTGTTCTTACTATTGCTGTTTGTTACTAGTACATCTTAAGTTCTGTTGTTACTCCCTTGTCCTGTTCTTACTATTGGTGTTTGTTACTAGTACATCCTAAGCTCTGTTTTTTTCTCCCTGTTCTGTTCTTACTATTGGTGTTTGTTACTAGTACATCTTAAGCTCTGTTGTTACTCCCTGTCCTGTTTTTACTATTGGTGTTTGTTACTAGTACATCTTAAACTCTGTTGTTACTCCCTGTTCTGTTCTTACTATTGGTGTTTGTTACTAGTACCCTTAAGCTCTGTTGTTACTCCCTGTTCTGTTCTTACTATTGGTGTTTGTTACTAGTACATCTTAAGCTCTGTTGTTACTCCCTCTTCTGTTCTTACTATTGGTGTTTGTTACTGGTACATCTTAAGCTCTGTTGTTACTCCCTGTTCTGTTCTTACTATTGGTGTTTGTTACTACTGGTACATCTTAAGCTCTGTTGTTACTCCCTGTTCTGTTCTTACTATTGCTGTTTGTTACTAGTACATCTTAAGCTCTGTTGTTACTCCCTGTTCTGTTCTTACTATTGCTGTTTGTTACTAGTACATCTTAAGCTCTGTTGTTACTCCCTGTTCTGTTCTTACTATTGCTGTTTGTTACTAGTACATCTTAGCTCTGTTGTTACTCCCTGTTCTGTTTTTACTATTGGTGTTTGTTACTAGTACATCTTAAGCTCTGTTGTTACTCCCTGTTCTGTTCTTACTATTGGTGTTTGTTACTAGTACATCTTAAGCTCTGTTGTTACTCCCTGTTCTGTTCTTACTATTGCTGTTTGTTACTAGGTACATCTTGAGCTCTGTTGTTACTCCTTGTTCTGTTCTTACTATTGGTGTTTGTTACTAGTACATCCTAAGCTCTGTTTTTACTCCCTGTTCTGTTCTTACTATTGGTGTTTGTTACTAGTACATCTTAAGCTCTGTTGTTACTCCTGTTCTGTTCTTACTATTGCTGTTTGTTACTAGTACATCTTAAGCTCTGTTGTTACTCCCTGTTCTGTTCTTACTATTGGTGTTTGTTACTGGTACATCTTAAGCTCTGTTGTTACTCCCTCTTCTGTTCTTACTATTGGTGTTTGTTACTAGTACATCTTAAGCTCTGTTGTTACTCCCTTTTCTGTTCTTACTATTGGTGTTTGTTACTAGTACATCTTAAGCTCTGTTGTTACTCCCTGTCTTTTTTTACTGTTGGTGTTTGTTACTAGTACATCTTAAGCTCTGTTGTTTTCCCTTTCCTGTTTTATACTATTGGTGTTTGTTACTAGTACATCTTAAACTGTTGTTACTCCCTGTTCTGTTTTTACTATTGGTGTTTGTTACTAGTACATCTTAAGCTCTGTTGTTACTCCCTGTTCTGTTCTTACTATTGGTGTTTGTTACTGGTACATCTTAAGCTCTGTTGTTACTCCCTGTTCTGTTCTTACTATTGGTGTTTGTTACTGGTACATCTTAAGCTCTGTTGTTACTCCCTGTTCTGTTCTTACTATTGCTGTTTGTTACTAGTACATCTTAAGCTCTGTTGTTACTCCCTGTTCTGTTCTTACTATTGCTGTTTGTTATTAGTACATCTTAAGCTCTGTTGTTACTCCCTGTTCTGTTGTTACTATTGCTGTTTGTTACTAGTACATCTTAAGCTCTGTTGTTACTCCCTGTTCTGTTCTTACTATTGGTGTTTGTTACTAGTACATCTTAAGCTCTGTTGTTACTCCCTGTCCTGTTCTTACTATTGGTGTTTGTTACTAGTACATCTTAAGCTCTGTTGTTACTCCCTGTTTTATTCTTACTATTGCTGTTTGTTACTAGTACATCTTAAGCTCTGTTGTTACTCCCTGTTCTGTTCTTACTATTGGTGTTTGTTACTGGTACATCTTAAGCTCTGTTGTTACTCCCTCTTCTGTTTTTACTATTGGTGTTTGTTACTAGTACATCTTAAGCTCTGTTGTTACTCCTGTTCTGTTTTTACTATTGGTGTTTGTTACTGGTACATCTTAAGCTCTGTTGTTACTCCCTGTCTTCTGTTCTTACTATTGGTGTTTGTTACTAGTACATCTTAAGCTCTGTTGTTACTCCCTTTTCTGTTCTTACTATTGGTGTTTGTTACTAGTACATCTTAAAGCTGTTGTTACTCCTGTGTCCTGTTCTTACTATTGGTGTTTGTTACTAGTACATCTTAAGCTCTGTTGTTACTCCCTGTTCTGTTCTTACTATTGGTGTTTTGTTACTGGTACATCTTAAGCTCTGTTGTTACTCCCTGTTCTGTTCTTACTATTGCTGTTTGTTACTAGTACATCTTAAGCTTTGTTGTTATTCCCTGTTCTGTTCTTACTATTGTTGTTTGTTATTGCTGTTGTTTTGTTATTAGTACATCTTAAGCTCTGTTGTTACTCCCTGTTCTGTTGTTACTATTGCTGTTTGTTACTAGTACATCTGTAGCTCTGTTGTTACTCCCTGTCCTGTTTTTACTATTGGTGTTTGTTACTAGTACATCTTAAGCTCTGTTGTTACTCCCTGTCCTGTTTTTACTATTGTTGTTTTGTTACTAGTACATCTTAAGCTCTGTTGTTACTCCCTGTTCTGTTCTTACTATTGCTGTTTTGTTACTAGTACATCTTAAGCTCTGTTGTTACTCCCTGTTCTGTTCTTACTATTGGTGTTTGTTACTGGTACATCTTAAGCTCTGTTGTTACTCCTCTTCTGTTCTTACTATTGGTGTTTGTTACTAGTACATCTTAAGCTCTGTTGTTACTCCCTGTTCTGTTTTTACTATTGGTGTTTGTTACTGGTACATCTTAAGCTCTGTTGTTACTCCCTGTCTTCTGTTTTTACTATTGGTGTTTGTTACTAGTACATATTAAGCTCTGTTGTTACTCCCTTCCTGTTTATACTATTGGTGTTTGTTACTAGTACATCTTAAACTGTTGTTACTCCCTGTCCTGTTTTTACTATTGGTGTTTGTTACTAGTACACCTGAAGCTCTGTTGTTACTCCCCTGTTCTGTTCTTACTATTGGTGTTTGTTACTGGTACATCTTAAGCTCTGTTGTTACTCCCTGTTCTGTTCTTACTATTGGTGTTTGTTACTGGTACATCTTATGCTCTGTTGTTACTCCCTGTTCTGTTCTTACTATTGCTGTTTGTTAGTAGTACATCTTAAGCTTTGTTGTTACTCCTTGTTCTGTTCTTACTATTGCTGTTTGTTACTAGTACATCTTAAGCTCTGTTGTTATTCCCTGTTCTGTTCTTACTATTGGTGTTTGTTACTAGTACAACATAAGCTCTGTTGTTACTCCCTCTTCTGTTCTTACTATTGGTGATTGTTACTGGTACATCTTGAGATCTGTTGTTACTTCTTGTCCTGTTCTTACTATTGGTGTTTGTTACTAGTACATCTTAAGCTCTGTTGTTACTCCATCTTCTGTTTTTACTATTCGTGTTTGTTACTAGTACATCTTAAGCTCTGTTGTTACTCCCTGTTCTGTTCTTACTATTGCTGTTTGTTACTAGTACATCTTGAGCTCTGTTGTTACTCCTTGTCCTGTTCTTACTATTGGTGTTTGTTACTAGTACATCCTAAGCTCTGTTGTTACTCCCTGTTCTGTTCTTACTATTGGTGTTTGTTACTAGTACATCTTGAGATCTGTTGTTACTTCTTGTCCTGTTCTTACTATTGGTGTTTGTTACTAGTACATCCTAAGCTCTGTTGTTACTCCCTGTTCTGTTCTTACTATTGGTGTTTGTTACTAGTACATCTTAAGCTCTGTTGTTACTCCCTGTTCTGTTCTTACTATTGCTGTTTGTTACTAGTACACCTGAAGCTCTGTTGTTACTCCCTCTTCTGTTCTTACTATTGGTGTTTGTTACTAGTACATCTTTAAGCTCTGTTGTTACTCCTGTTCTGTTCTTACTATTGGTGTTTGTTACTAGTACATCTTAAGCTCTGTTGTTACTCCCTCTTCTGTTTTTACTATTGGTGTTTGTTACTAGTACATCTTAAGCTCTGTTGTTACTCCCTGTTCTGTTCTTACTATTGGTGTTTGTTACTAGTACATCTTAAGCTCTGTTGTTACTCCCTGTTCTGTTCTTACTATTGGTGTTTGTTACCAGTACATTTTAAGCTCTGTTGTTACTCCCTGTCCTGTTTTTACTATTGGTGTTTGTTACTAGTACATCTCAAGCTCTGTTGTTACTCCCTGTTCTGTTCTTACTATTGGTGTTTGTTACTGGTACATCTTAAGCTCTGTTGTTACTCCCTCTTCTGTTCTTACTATTGGTGTTTTGTTACTGGTACATCTTAAGCTCTGTTGTTACTCCCTGTTCTGTTCTTACTATTGCTGTTTGTTACTAGTACATCTTGAGCTCTGTTGTTACTTCTTGTCTTGTTCTTACTATTGGTGTTTGTTACTAGTACATCCTAAGCTCTGTTGTTACTCCCTGTTCTGTTCTTACTATTGGTGTTTGTTACTAGTACATCTTAAGCTTTGTTGTTACTCCCTGTTCTGTTCTTACTATTGCTGTTTGTTATTAGTACATCTTAAGCGCTGTTGTTACTCCCTGTTCTGTTCTTACTATTGCTGTTTGTTACTGGTACATCTTAAGCTCTGTTGTTACTCCCCGTTCTGTTCTTACTATTGGTGTTTGTTACTGGTACATCTCAAGCTCTGTTGTTACTCCCTCTTCTGTTCTTACTATTGGTGTTTGAAACTGGTACATCTTAAGCTCTGTTGTTACTCCCTGTTCTGTTCTTACTATTGGTGTTTGTTACTAGTACATCTTAAGCTCTGTTGTTACTCCCTGTTCTGTTTTTACTATTGCTGTTTGTTAGTAGTACATCTTAAGCTTTGTTGTTACTCCCTGTTCTGCTCTTACAATTGCTGTTTGTTATTAGTACATCTTAAGCGCTGTTGTTACTCCCTGTTCTGTTCTTACTATTAGTGTTTGTTATTAGTACATCTTAAGCTCTGTTGTTACTCCCTGTCCTGTTTTTACTATTGGTGTTTGTTACTAGTACATCTTAAGCTCTGTTGTTACTCCCTGTTCTGTTCTTACTATTGCTGTTTGTTACTAGTACATCTTGAGTTCTGTTGTTACTCCTTGTCCTGTTCTTACTATTGGTGTTTGTTACTAGTACATCCTAAGCTCTGTTTTTTCTCCCTGTTCTGTTCTTACTATTGGTGTTTGTTACTAGTACATCTTAAGCTCTGTTGTTACTCCCTGTTCTGTTCTTACTATTGCTGTTTGTTACTAGTACATCTTAAGCTCTGTTGTTACTCCCTGTTCTGTTCTTACTATTGGTGTTTGTTACTGGTACATCTTAAGCTCTGTTGTTACTCCCTGTTCTGTTCTTACTATTGCTGTTTGTTAGTAGTACATCTTAAGCTTTGTTGTTACTCCCTGTCCTGTTTTTACTATTGGTGTTTGTTACTAGTACATCTTAAGCTCTGTTGTTACTCCCTGTCCTGTTTTTACTATTGGTGTTTGTTACTAGTACATCTTAAGCTCTGTTGTTACTCCCTGTTCTGTTCTTACTATTGCTGTTTGTTACTAGTACATCTTGAGTTCTGTTGTTACTCCTTGTCCTGTTCTTACTATTGGTGTTTGTTACTAGTACATCCTAAGCTCTGTTTTTTTCTCCCTGTTCTGTTCTTACTATTGGTGTTTGTTACTAGTACATCTTAAGCTCTGTTGTTACTCCCTGTCCTGTTTTTACTATTGGTGTTTGTTACTAGTACATCTTAAACTCTGTTGTTACTCCCTGTCCTGTTTTTACTATTGGTGTTTGTTACTAGTACCCCTGAAGCTCTGTTGTTACTCCCTCTACGGTTCTTACTATTGGTGTTTGTTACTAGTACATCTTGAGCTGTGTTGTTACTCTCTCTTCTGTTCTTACTATTGGTGTTTGTTACTGGTACATCTTAAGCTCTGTTGTTACTCCCTGTTCTGTTCTTACTATTGGTGTTTGTTACTGGTACATCTTACGCTCTCTTGTTACTCCCTGTTCTGTTCTTACTATTGCTGTTTGTTAGTAGTACATCTTAAGCTTGTTGTTACTCCCTGTTCTGTTCTTACTATTGCTGTTTGTTATTAGTACATCTTAAGCGCTGTTGTTACTCCCTGTTCTGTTGTTACTATTGCTGTTTGTTACTAGTATATCTGTAGCTCTGTTGTTACTCCCTGTCCTGTTTTTACTATTGGTGTTTGTTACTAGTACATCTTAAGCTCTGTTGTTACTCCCTGTTCTGTTCTTACTATTAGTGTTTGTTACTAGTACATCTTAAGCTCTGTTGTTACTCCCTGTTCTGTTCTTACTATTGCTGTTTGTTACTAGTACATCTTGAGCTCTGTTGTTACTCCTTGTCCTGTTCTTACTATAGGTGTTTGTTACTAGTACATCCTAAGCTCTGTTTTTCTCCCTGTTCTGTTCTTACTATTGGTGTTTGTTACTAGTACATCTTAAGCTCTGTTGTTACACCCTGTTCTGTTCTTACTATTGCTGTTTGTTACTAGTACATCTTAAGCTCTGTTGTTACTCCCTGTTCTGTTCTTACTATTGGTGTTTGTTACTGGTACATCTTAAGCTCTGTTGTTACTCCCTCTTCTGTTCTTACTATTGGTGTTTGTTACTAGTACATCTTAAGCTCTGTTGTTACTCCCTTTTCTGTTTTTACTATTGGTGTTTGTTACTGGTACATCTTAAGCTCTGTTGTTACTCCCTGTCTTCTTTTTACTGTTGGTGTTTGTTACTAGTAAATCTTAAGCTCTGTTGTTACTCCCTTTCCTGTTTATACTATTGGTGTTTGTTACTAGTACATCTTAAACTGTTGTTACTCCCTGTCCTGTTTTTACTATTGGTGTTTGTTACTAGTACACCTGAAGCTCTGTTGTTACTCCCTGTTCTGTTCTTACTATTGGTGTTTGTTACTGGTACATCTTAAGCTCTGTTGTTACTCCCTGTTCTGTTCTTACTATTGGTGTTTGTTACTGGTACATCTTATGCTCTGTTGTTACTCCCTGTTCTGTTCTTACTATTGCTGTTTGTTAGTAGTACATCTTAAGCTTTGTTGTTACTCCTTGTTCTGTTCTTACAATTGCTGTTTGTTATTAGTACATCTTAAGCGCTGTTGTTACTCCCTGTTCTGTTGTTACTATTGCTGTTTGTTACTAGTTTATCTGTAGCTCTGTTGTTACTCCCTCTTCTGTTTTTACTATTGGTGTTTGTTACTAGTACATCTTAAGCTCTGTTGTTACTCCCTGTCCTGTTTTTACTATTGTTGTTTGTTACTAGTACATCTTAAGCTCTGTTGTTACTCCCTGTTCTGTTCTTACTATTGCTGTTTGTTACTAGTACATATTAAGCTCTGTTGTTACTCCCTGTTCTGTTCTTACTATTGGTGTTTGTTACTGGTACATCTTAAGCTCTGTTGTTACTCCCTCTTCTGTTCTTACTATTGGTGTTTGTTACTAGTACATCTTAAGCTCTGTTGTTACTCCCTGTTCTGTTTTTTACTATTGGTGTTTGTTACTGGTACATCTTAAGCTCTGTTGTTACTCCCTGTCTTCTTTTTACTGTTGGTGTTTGTTACTAGTAAATCTTAAGCTCTGTTGTTACTCCCTTTCCTGTTTATACTATTGGTGTTTGTTACTAGTACATCTTAAACTGTTGTTACTCCCTGTCCTGTTTTTACTATTGGTGTTTGTTACTAGTACACCTGAAGCTCTGTTGTTACTCCCTGTTCTGTTCTTACTATTGGTGTTTGTTACTGGTACATCTTATGCTCTGTTGTTACTCCCTGTTCTGTTCTTACTATTGCTGTTTGTTAGTAGTACATCTTAAGCTTTGTTGTTATTCCCTGTTCTGTTCTTACAATTGCTGTTTGTTATTAGTACATCTTAAGCGCTGTTGTTACTCCCTGTTCTGTTGTTACTATTGCTGTTTGTTACTAGTATATCTGTAGCTCTGTTGTTACTCCCTGTCCTGTTTTTACTATTGGTGTTTGTTACTAGTACATCTTAAGCTCTGTTGTTACTCCCTGTCCTGTTTTTACTATTGTTGTTTGTTACTAGTACATCTTAAGCTCTGTTGTTACTCCCTGTTCTGTTCTTACTATTGCTGTTTGTTACTAGTACATATTAAGCTCTGTTGTTACTCCCTGTTCTGTTCTTACTATTGGTGTTTGTTACTGGTACATCTTAAGCTCTGTTGTTACTCCCTCTTCTGTTCTTACTATTGGTGTTTGTTACTAGTACATTTTAAGCTCTGTTGTTACTCCCTGTTCTGTTTTTACTATTGGTGTTTGTTACTGGTACATCTTAAGCTCTGTTGTTACTCCCTGTCTTCTTTTTACTGTTGGTGTTTGTTACTAGTAAATATTAAGCTCTGTTGTTACTCCCTTTCCTGTTTATACTATTGGTGTTTGTTACTAGTACATCTTAAACTGTTGTTACTCCCTGTCCTGTTTTTTACTATTGGTGTTTGTTACTAGTACACCTGAAGCTCTGTTGTTACTCCCTGTTCTGTTCTTACTATTGGTGTTTGTTACTGGTACATCTTAAGCTCTGTTGTTACTCCCTGTTCTGTTCTTACTATTGGTGTTTGTTACTGGTACATCTTATGCTCTGTTGTTACTCCCTGTTCTGTTCTTACTATTGCTGTTTGTTAGTAGTACATCTTAAGCTTTGTTGTTACTCCCTGTTCTGTTCTTACAATTGCTGTTTGTTATTAGTACATCTTAAGCGCTGTTGTTACTCCCTGTTCTGTTGTTACTATTGCTGTTTGTTACTAGTATATTTGTAGCTCTGTTGTTACTCCCTGTCCTGTTTTTACTATTGGTGTTTGTTACTAGTACATCTTAAGCTCTGTTGTTACTCCCTGTCCTGTTTTTACTATTGTTGTTTGTTACTAGTACATCTTAAGCTCTGTTGTTACTCCCTGTCCTGTTTTTACTATTGGTGTTTGTTACTAGTACATCTGAAGCTCTGTTGTTTCTCCCTGTTCTGTTCTTACTATTAGTGTTTGTTACTAGTACATCTTAAGCTCTGTTGTTACTCCCTGTCTTGTTCTTACTGTTGGTGTTTGTTATTAGTACATCTGAAGCTCTGTTGTTACTCCCTGTTCTGTTCTTACTATTAGTGTTTGTTACTAGTACGTCTTAAGCTCTGTTGTTACTCCCTGTTCTTGTACATTACATTAAACAAAAACGTGATTTCTATAGACATTCATTTCACTATCTTGCTAAGCTCCCTAATTTTTTAGCTATTGTCAAACAGTTCCTAATACAAGGTATTTTAACTGACACACTGTAGTTACATGACATTTTTGTATAGTACACATGCAATATTTGACAATACAAAGTACACGTTACATTCACAATTATAGTTCGTGTGGAAATTGACGGTTGGTCTGAACTGACAGTATCATAAAATAATTATTGTTTGACAGTTGATTAGTTTTATATTCAAATACAGTCGCATGAAGCATTTGATATTTTTATTAACACAATTTGAAGAACATGACAGGTGTTTAATATGAGGATTGAGATAAGTTTTTCTTGTATATATCTGGTATATTTTGGTTATTTCATTCTATATATTTTGTTTCGCTTGTTCTCTACCACTGGTATTTTAGCGGTAAGTTCTAGAGCTTATGACAACAAAAAAGCCCTGTCTCGATACCAGGTGGGTGCAGGACTCAGATATCCCATTTTATAGCTTTGTGTTTAACAACGAACACACACACATCTGCTCTGACTAAAAGTATTGATCTAATATGAAAAACAAGAGAAATAAATCGAACTTATTATTACACTTAATACTTGAAAACAAAAGTCGCAGCTATAACTCTTATTCGTTTGATAATAATATAAGTGTTTCAAGTTATCTCTACATAACTGTGTCTACGCAATCTCAACTATCCCTCCTCCAGTGGCTCTGCGGTACGTGTAGTGGTCACAGCATATTTTTTTTTTTAATTTAGTGCAAAGCTGCACGAGGGCTATCTGCGCTGGCCGTCCCGAATTTAGCAGTGTAAGACCAGAGGGAAGGCAGCTGTTGGGCTACTCTTTTACCAACGAATAGTGGGATTGATCGTAATTTATAACGTCCCCACGGCTGAAAGGGCGAGCATGTTCGGTGCGACCTGGATTCGAACTCGTGACCTTCGGATTATGAGTTGTATGCCTTAACCACCTGGCTATGCTGGCCCCACAGCACAGATAGCTTATTGTCTAGTTTTGCGCTTAACAACAAACAGACTGGTTGTATTATATATATTCTTGTTATTTTAATTTCGAAAGTTTTATTTATTTAGTTGAACACCTTAGAGGGATTTCTATTCGCTGTTTTAAAATTGTTTCATTCCAGTTTCCACCTATTAGATCGCTTTATTTCTTTTGTCTTGAAAGATTTTGACAAGTGAAAAAGGTGTTGATAGGTGGATTTGAAAACTGTATATATTACAAGTGTTTGTATCTTGAGTACGCTTAACACCACAAATATATATACATATATATAAAGTGTTTATCAGGGATATTTTTGGCAATACAAATATTAAATATAAATTAAAATTATTGTTAATTTTACAACAAGATTCAGGTAATAAATAATGTTTAGTCTTCTGTAGCTATTACATCAAAATATACTGAACAGAAACTGAAGTGAAAGTTGATTCAGGTAACAGATTCAATCACTTAACAGTGTACACACCTTCGAATGTATTTGTTTTACAGTTACAATGCCTACACTGGTTGGGATATGCATTGGAAGCGCTTTTTTGTCTTCACGTTAGCAGCAGTCACGTGCTATTGTTATCGACGTAAAACGTTGCAGGTCGTTCACAAACTGTGTTTCATTTTCAAGAAAAATGTCCAGGAAAAACCTGTCGTTCTGCGAAAACCAACTGCCTTGAAAACAGCCAGAAGTTTGAAACAAAACTCAAGTTCCACAAACCAAAATAAGCCTCTCTTTGACAAGTCATCTTCCGCTTCTCAGAACATGGACAGAGGAAATACTGACACTCTGAGGTATCAATCACCAGGTGTCCACGAATGTAAACAGTCGATCCCAAAGTGTCACATTAAAAACGAAAACGAAGTTCACGGTTGTCATGGTAATAAAGAGAAAGAAGGAAATAAGAGAGAGAAAGAAATTATTAATGAACACGATAGCAAGCTTGGCAAACTCCACTTTCGGTTGAGGTACTCGGCAGAGAAGCAGTCCCTGCTGGTCACCATTGTTCAATGTACGCACCTGCCACCGAAAGACTTGAACAAGGGGACATCTGACCCTTACGTTAAGCTGTTGTTGCTTCCGGATAAACAGCACAAAGTGAAAACCAGAGTACTGCGGAACACCTTACACCCTCATTATGACGAAGAATTCACGTTTTACGGCATCACTCCCAACAAGCTTGAGGTCACTACCCTACACTTTGTGGTTCTTAGCTTTGACCGATACTCCAGAGATGACATCATTGGGGAAGTCATTTATCCCTTTCAAAACTGCGAGTTTGAAGAATTAGAGAAGGAAATTACTCTCACAAAGGAAATTGCTCCCCGGACACTGAAGGTAAATCACTTTGAACTGTGACAACTTAATATACATATAGTATTATATATATGACATATATACTAATAATAATAATATACATAATGTTTAATGGAAACGGAACATTTTATTCTGAAGAACTAATTTATTTTTTAGGATATTTCTTGTTTTGAGAAATACTCGTATTACGCTCTACTGAATTATTGTGGACTTAAAACTTTTCCTCAGAAATAAAGTAACTCGATTATCTTAAGCCTAGTTAGGTCACCATCACATCATTGTTGACACGTCGATTCTGACATCGGTACATTCTTCTGCTAATTTCATGTACATTTAAGATCCATATTTTCGTTTATAAATTATTCTTAATGATTGTAGTTTCAACTCAATGTTGATGACTGGTTGAAAGTTTTGTTTTGAGATTTATCTTATAAGTAAACGTTTGAAAAACAACACTTGTTTCATATTGCAAACGTTCTCTGATAGCTTCGGTCACACGGACGTGGAGAGTTGCTGGTTTCTCTGTGTTACCAACCTGCAGCGAGCAGATTGACAGCCGTGGTACTGAAAGCAAGAAACCTTCCGAAGGTGAACGTGACTGGAATAAGTGGTAAACTTCACACCACGGTGTTCTTTAGGATTCTAGTTTTATTTCATTTCAGTCCAGCTATAACTTCAAAACTTAGTTAAATACTTGTAGAATGTAAGGCCACACTTTAGTATATCCAGGGGCGAAATTGTTAAAAAAAGTTAAAAAAGGTCAGCTGAAGTAATGGAGTAATTTAGAAAACAAAACAACTTTGTGTATACATTAAAAAACAACAAAGCAGTTCTACTAAATATAAAGTCTACTAATATACGCTATACCTATATAAAGTCTACTAATATACGTTATACCTGTATAAAGTCTACTAATATACGTTCTACCAAATATAAAGTCTACTAATATACGTTATACCTGTATAAAGTCTACTAATATACGTTCTACCAAATATAAAGTCTACTAATATACGTTATACCTGTATAAAGTCTACTAATATACGTTCTACCAATATAAAGTCTACTAATATACGTTCTACCAAATATAAAGTCTACTAATATACGTTCTACCAAATATAAAGTCTACTAATATACGTTATACCTGTATAAAGTCTACTAATATACGTTCTACCAAATATAAAGTCTACTAATATACATTATACCTGTATAAAGTCTACTAATATACGTTTTACCAAATATAAAGTATATTAATATACGTTATACCTGTATAAAGTCTACTAATATACGTTCTACCAAATATAAAGTCTACTAATATACGTTCTACCAAATATAAAGTATATTAATATACGTTATACCTGTATAAAGTCTACTAATATACGTTCTACCAAATATAAAGTATACTAATATACGTTATACCTGTATAAAGTCTACTAATATACGTTCTACCAAATATAAAGTCTACTAATATAAGTTCTACCAAATATAAAGTCTACTAATATATGTTCTACCAAATATAAAGTATACTAATATACGTTATACCTGTATAAAGTCTACTAATATACGTTCTACCAAATATAAAGTCTACTAATATAAGTTCTACCAAATATAAAGTCTACTAATATAAGTTCTACCTGTATAAAGTCTACTAATATACGTTCTACCAAATATAAAGTTTACTAATATAAGTTCTACCTGTATAAAGTCTACTAATATAAGTTCTACCAAATATAAAGTCTACTAATATAAGTTCTACCAATATAAAGTCTACTAATATACGTTCTACCAAATATAAAGTCTACTAATATAAGTTCTACCAATATAAAGTCTACTAATATAAGTTCTACCTGTATAAAGTCTACTAATATACCTTATACTAATATAAAGTCTACTAATATAAGTTCTACCAGTATAAAGTCTACTAATATAAGTTCTACGAGTATAAAGTTTACTAATATAAGTTCTACGAGTATAAAGTTTACTAATATAAGTTCTATCAATATAAAGTCTACTAATATAAGTTCTACCAATGTAAAGTTTACCGATGTAAAGTCTACTAATATAAGTTCTACCGATATACCTTCTACCTATGTAAAGTTTACTATTATAAGTAATACCAATATAAAGTCTACTAATATAAGTAATACCAATATAAAGTCTACTAATATAAGTAATGCCAATGTAAGTTCTACCGATATAAGTTTTACCAATGTAAAGTTTACTAATATAAGTTCTACCAATATAAAGTCTACTAATATAAGTAATGCCAATGTAAGTTCTACCGATATGCATTCTACCAATGTAAAGTCTACTAATATAAGTTCTACCAATGTAAAGTCTACTAATATAAGTTATAACAATATAGGTACTACTAGTATAAGTTATACCAATATAGGTATCACTAATACAGGTTATACCAATATAAAGTCTACTAATATAAGTTATACCAATATAAAGTCTACTAATATAAGCTCTACCAATGTAAAGTCTACTAATATAAGTTCTACCGATGTAAAGTCTACTAATATAATTTCTACCAATATAAAGTCTACTAATATAAGTTCCACCGATATATGTTCTACCAATGTAAAGTTTACTAATATAAGTTGCACCAATATACACACATGAACATTCCTGTTTTATATCCTACTTAAGATACACATGTCTGAATACCATGTAGAGTTGTAGTTTCTAAATGAATATCTCCTGTTTTATATCCTACTTAAGATACACATGTCTGAATACCCTGTAGAGTTGTAGTTTCTAAATGAATATCTCTTGTTTTATATCCTACTTAAGATACACATGTCTGAATACCATGTAGAGTTGTAGTTTTTAAATGAATATCTCTTGTTTTATATCCTACTTAAGATACAAATGTGTGAATACCATGTAGAGCTGTAGTTTCTAAATGAATATCTCTTGTTTTATATCCTACTTAAGATACACATGTCTGAATACCATGTAGAGTTGTAGTTTTTAAATGAATATCTCCTGTTTTATATCCTACTTAAGATACACATGTCTGAATACCCTGTAGAGTTGTAGTTTCTAAATGAATATCTCTTGTTTTATATCCTACTTAAGATACACATGTCTGAATACCATGTAGAGTTGTAGTTTCTAAATGAATATCTCTTGTTTTATATCCTACTTAAGATACGCATGTCTGAATACCCTGTAGAGTTGTAGTTTCTAAATGAATATCTCTTGTTTTATATCCTACTTAAGATACACATGTCTGAATACCATGTAGAGTTGTAGTTTTTAAATGAATATCTCTTGTTTTATATCCTACTTAAGATACAAATGTGTGAATACCATGTAGAGCTGTAGTTTCTAAATGAATATCTCTTGTTTCATATCCTACTTAAGATACACATGTCTGAATACCCTGTAGAGCTGTAGTTTCTAAATGAATATCTCTTGTTTTATATCCTACTTAAGATACACATGTCTGAATACCCTGTAGAGTTGTAGTTTCTAAATGAATATCTCTTGTTTTATATCCTACTTAAGATACACATGTCTGAATACCATGTAGAGATGTAGTTTCTAAATGAATATCTCTTGTTTTATATCCTACTTAAGATACACATGTCTAAATACCATGTAGAGCTGTAGTTTCTAAAGGAATATCTCTTGTTTTATATCCTACTTAAGATACACATGTCTGAATACCATGTAGAGTTGTAGTTTCTAAATGAATATCTCTTGTTTTATATCCTACTTAAGATACACATGTCTGAATACCCTGTAGAGCTGTAGTTTCTAAATGAATATCTCTTGTTTTATATCCTACTTAAGATACACATGTCTGAATACCATGTAGAGTTGTAGTTTCTAAATGAATATCTCTTGTTTTATATCCTACTTAAGATACACATGTCTAAATACCATGTAGAGCTGTAGTTTCTAAAGGAATATCTCTTGTTTTATATCCTACTTAAGATACACATGTCTGAATACCATGTAGAGTTGTAGTTTCTAAATGAATATCTCTTGTTTTATATCCTACTTAAGATACACATGTCTGAACACCATGTAGAGCTGTAGTTTCTAAATGAATATCTCTTGTTTTATATCCTACTTAAGATACACATGTCTGAATACCCTGTAGAGTTGTAGTTTCTAAATGAATATCTCTTGTTTTATATCCTACTTAAGATACACATGTATGAATACCATGTAGAGATGTAGTTTCTAAATGAATATCTCTTGTTTTATATCCTACTTAAGATACACATGTCTGAATACCATGTAGAGTTGTAGTTTCTAAATGAATATCTCTTGTTTTATATCCTACTTAAGATACACATGTCTAAATACCATGTAGAGCTGTAGTTTCTAAAGGAATATCTCTTGTTTTATATCCTACTTAAGATACACATGTCTGAATACCATGTAGAGTTGTAGTTTCTAAATGAATATCTCTTGTTTTATATCCTACTTAAGATACACATGTCTGAATACCCTGTAGAGCTGTAGTTTCTAAATGAATATCTCATGTTTTATATCCTACTTAAGATACACATGTCTGAATACCATGTAGAGCTGTAGTTTCTAAATGAATATCTCTTGTTTTATATCCTACTTAAGATACACATGTCTGAATACCCTGTAGAGTTGTAGTTTCTAAATGAATATCTCTTGTTTTATATCCTACTTAAGATACACATGTCTGAATACCATGTAGAGATGTAGTTTCTAAATGAATATCTCTTGTTTTATATCCTACTTAAGATACACATGTCTAAATACCATGTAGAGCTGTAGTTTCTAAAGGAATATCTCTTGTTTTATATCCTACTTAAGATACACATGTTCGAATACCATGTAGAGTTGTAGTTTCTAAATGAATATCTCTTGTTTTATATCCTACTTTAGATACACATGTCTGAACACCATGTAGAGTTGTAGTTTCTAAATGAATATCTCTTGTTTTATATCCTACTTAAGATACACATGTCTGAATACCCTGTAGAGCTGTAGTTTCTAAATGAATATCTCATGTTTTATATCCTACTTAAGATACACATGTCTGAATACCATGTAGAGCTGTAGTTTCTAAATGAATATCTCTTGTTTTATATCCTACTTAAGATACACATGTCTGAATACCCTGTAGAGCTGTAGTTTCTAAATGAATATCTCATGTTTTATATCCTACTTAAGATACACATGTCTGAATACCATGTAGAGCTGTAGTTTCTAAATGAATATCTCTTGTTTTATATCCTACTTAAGATACACATGTCTGAATACCCTGTAGAGTTGTAGTTTCTAAATGAATATCTCTTGTTTTATATCCTACTTAAGATACACATGTCTGAATACCATGTAGAGATGTAGTTTCTAAATGAATATCTCTTGTTTTATATCCTACTTAAGATACACATGTCTAAATACCATGTAGAGCTGTAGTTTCTAAAGGAATATCTCTTGTTTTATATCCTACTTAAGATACACATGTTCGAATACCATGTAGAGTTGTAGTTTCTAAATGAATATCTCTTGTTTTATATCCTACTTAAGATACACATGTCTGAACACCATGTAGAGTTGTAGTTTCTAAATGAATATCTCTTGTTTTATATCCTACTTAAGATACACATGTCTGAATACCCTGTAGAGCTGTAGTTTCTAAATGAATATCTCATGTTTTATATCCTACTTAAGATACACATGTCTGAATACCATGTAGAGCTGTAGTTTCTAAATGAATATCTCTTGTTTTATATCCTACTTAAGATACACATGTCTGAATACCCTGTAGAGCTGTAGTTTCTAAATGAATATCTCATGTTTTATATCCTACTTAAGATACACATGTCTGAATACCATGTAGAGTTGTAGTTTCTAAATGAATATCTCTTGTTTTATATCCTACTTAAGATACACATGTCTGAATACCCTGTAGAGTTGTAGTTTCTAAATGAATATCTCTTGTTTTATATCCTACTTAAGATACACATGTCTGAATACCATGTAGAGATGTAGTTTCTAAATGAATATCTCTTGTTTTATATCCTACTTAAGATACACATGTCTAAATACCATGTAGAGCTGTAGTTTCTAAAGGAATATCTCTTGTTTTATATCCTACTTAAGATACACATGTTCGAATACCATGTAGAGTTGTAGTTTCTAAATGAATATCTCTTGTTTTATATCCTACTTTAGATACACATGTCTGAACACCATGTAGAGTTGTAGTTTCTAAATGAATATCTCTTGTTTTATATCCTACTTAAGATACACATGTCTGAATACCCTGTAGAGCTGTAGTTTCTAAATGAATATCTCATGTTTTATATCCTACTTAAGATACACATGTCTGAATACCATGTAGAGCTGTAGTTTCTAAATGAATATCTCTTGTTTTATATCCTACTTAAGATACACATGTCTGAATACCCTGTAGAGCTGTAGTTTCTAAATGAATATCTCATGTTTTATATCCTACTTAAGATACACATGTCTGAATACCATGTAGAGCTGTAGTTTCTAAATGAATATCTCTTGTTTTATATCCTACTTAAGATACACATGTCTGAATACCCTGTAGAGTTGTAGTTTCTAAATGAATATCTCTTGTTTTATATCCTACTTAAGATACACATGTCTGAATACCATGTAGAGATGTAGTTTCTAAATGAATATCTCTTGTTTTATATCCTACTTAAGATACACATGTCTAAATACCATGTAGAGCTGTAGTTTCTAAAGGAATATCTCTTGTTTTATATCCTACTTAAGATACACATGTTCTGAATACCATGTAGAGTTGTAGTTTCTAAATGAATATCTCTTGTTTTATATCCTACTTAAGATACACATGTCTGAACACCATGTAGAGTTGTAGTTTCTAAATGAATATCTCTTGTTTTATATCCTACTTAAGATACACATGTCTGAATACCCTGTAGAGCTGTAGTTTCTAAATGAATATCTCATGTTTTATATCCTACTTAAGATACACATGTCTGAATACCATGTAGAGCTGTAGTTTCTAAATGAATATCTCTTGTTTTATATCCTACTTAAGATACACATGTCTGAATACCCTGTAGAGCTGTAGTTTCTAAATGAATATCTCATGTTTTATATCCTACTTAAGATACACATGTCTGAATACCATGTAGAGTTGTAGTTTCTAAATGAATATCTCTTGTTTTATATCCTACTTAAGATACAATTGTGTGAATACCATGTAGAGCTGTAGTTTCTAAATGAATATCTCTTGTTGTATATCCTACCTAAGATACACAAGTATGAATACCTTGTAGAGCTGTAGTTTCCAAATGAATATCCGTGTTTTATATCCTACCTAAGATACACATGTCTGAATACCCTGTAGAGCTGTTATTTCTAAATGAATACCCTGGTTTTATATCCTACTTAAGATACGACTGAATACCCTGTAGAGCTGTAGTTTTTAAATGAACATCTCTATTTAAAGCATCCGTTTGTTGTTTTCAGGTTTTATTTGAGTTCATTTTTTCATATGGACCTAAATAATACCGTTAAGACAGTGAATCTGAAAATGGACCACTCGTCGTGAAGAATGAGATTACTGGTATTGTGTAAGTGGTTAGACAGTGGCTACGTACACTGCTATATAACTACACAAGACAGTGGCTACGTACACTGCTATATAACTACACAAGACAGTGGCTACGTACACTGCTATATAACTACACAAGACAGTGGCTACGCACACTGCTATATAACCACACAAGACAGTGGCTACGTACACTGCCATATAACTACATAATACCATATAGTTTAAAACGAATTTTGTTCATCTAATTCAAGACTAGCTTATTTTTGTTAGGTATTTCTATACCTCAGAAATAAAGAAACATTTTTTCCAGTAGATTGTTCTACTTAAAGTTTTTCAAGCCGCTTGTTTATATGTACATAGTTTTTCTGTGTTAACCGAACGCCTATATTATCTTTAACAGATCCCTACGTCAAGTTGTATCTTCTATACAAGAACCAGAGAATTGCTAAGAAGAAGACGCACGTGAAGAAACGTACAGTTAACCCTCTGTTTAACGAGTCGTTTGTTTTTAATGTCCCTAATGAAGGGCTGGGATGTATGGGACTGGAGTTTCTTGTTCTGGACTGGGATTGTGTTACAAAGAACGAAGTGGTTGGTCGGCTGGTTCTAGGATCTCGGGTTGGGGGCGCTGCACAACACCACTGGCACGAGATTACCAACTCTCCTCGTAGACAGATAGCAGAGTGGCACAGACTCATGGAATGAGGGATCGTCTTATGTGCCTTCAGTAGTAGCTTAACTTCTCCGAGTTTGAGTTTAGAAATGTTGATAATATTGAAGCAAAACTAAACAGCTCTAGTTCAGTATCTTTCATTCACGCCGATATTTTGTGTATGTTTAATTATTTATCGAGTTTACAGCTGAATATTGAAAATAACGTTTCGTTTTGGAATAAGGTTGGCGTTTTTCCCGTTTCATGTAGAAGTGTTGAAAACAAGCCTCATGTGTATATATATATATTTGTTTCCAATAAGACGCTTTCATCAAAGAAATAATTCTCTGTAAGTGAATTATTGTACATTATACCTTATATCAGGGATGGCGAACCTTTTTGAGAGTGTGTGCCCAAATTGGAGATAATCTTCTGAAAGATTCTCTCGTGTGCCAATGGTAATTGTGAATAGCAGATTATCATTTATTATTATTCTGAATTATTTTAAGTAAAACAACTTTAGGAGTTACATATTATTAATAAGTGTAGTAATTCACATGAAATACAATTAATAAACTAGTAACAATAATAATGGACTTTTTTTAATGAAACAGGAGGAGTCATTTTGCTTATTTATTCATTATTTTACTATTAACAAAGCGCTTTGTGAAATGATAAATTTTGGTTCATATTATGTAAGCATATTTTACTCTTAATGAGACTTTTTATGCTGCATCAGCGATGGCAGATACTTTATATTAGGCTTGTACTTGGTTGTCCATACATGTAGCACTAGATTTATCAGCAAGTCTATTCCTATAATTATACTATACAAAATTCATCACTGAAAATAATGACTCGTATAAATATGTTGATGAAAATACTGTTAATACTGTCATTGTAACAATTTTATAACAGTCAAAAGTTTCAGTAATAGAATTCCAGAGTTTCAGAACCTCATTTTTTGCACTATTCTGGTCACTAACCCATCTTGTAGTTCAGCTCTTATATCGACGAATGTTTGCCTCCAAATTGAGCTGCTTTGTAAATCAATTTGTTGCATCTCAAAATTATCCAAGTCAATCCACTGCAACATTTCCAAATTCAATTTGTTTTATGTTTTACTGTATCTATACTTTATGAATTTTACAGTTTCCTCAAATAACCTAAGCTTATTAAATCTTTAAAAAAATGTTCAAAAGTTGAATTAATGGTGCTTGAAAATTACATTTGGAAGCTCCGAATGTGTGTTTTCTCATGAATTCCAACATCTGTGCTCCGAATGTGTGTTTTAGGTTTTGGAAATATTTAAAAGTGCCATTGTAAACATCACGTTTAAAACTTTTCAGTTTCATTTCAAAAGTTTTTGTTATTAAACGTAACATCAAGTGTTTTGGCAGATCCCTGTAATTTGATGTTCAAGTCATTTAAATCTGAGGAGAAATTTGTAAAAACATCAATCTAAAAACGCATACAACATCACATAATTCTTGACAAGAAAATTTTTCATTTGTCAAAAACAGACGAATTTCATCTAAACATTCAACAAACCGTTTAAGGACAGAACCTCTACTCAGCCAACGAACACTGTCGTACATAAGTAGTCCTGTGTACAACGAATTCACCTCTCAGTAAATTCTGAAATTGTAATTTTTTCAAAGCATGCGCAGAAATAAAATAAACTAACTTGGTTACAATTTCCATCAGATTTGCAAGCTCCTTAAGGCCAGCTTTTGCACATAAAGCCTTCTTATGTATAATACAATGAAAGCCTACCAAAACCTGCTTCTTTATCAATCATGCTGGGTGCACCATCAGTTGTCACGATTGGATTACTATTGGATAATTAGTTTACTACTGCCATATATATTTCAGCCCCTGTGGCATGTTCAAATAAAGATACCAAGTTAACCAGTTCATCGGAGATTTTATCACCCCTACAAAATCGGATAATAATGGCTGTCGTAGCTGATGATGTAACATCAATGCTATCATCAAGACAAATGGAAAGGAATTTACATGAACCAATATCTTTTGATAGCTGTTCTGTTATGTTTGTTTCTATGTCCTGTCTTTTACTGTGTTTTTATTTACTGACAATTCCTTAATGCGCTGAATATTTTTTTTTCCTGAAAAACCGTCAAAAAACAAAGAAGCATGATTCTTTAATATACTTCTCATCACTAAGTGGTTTTCCATGTTAAGCAGTATTCTTTGAAATCATCCTAAAACACGCAGCAACGAAGTTGGAACTACGTGAAACAAGTTTCATCAAAACATTTGTCTTCATGTTGTTGTTGCTGATTTCTTGAGAAATGTGTTCTTTTTGTTCTTGTACACTCTTATCATAAATCCGTTTACGATATATTTCATAATGCTACTTTACAGAGGAAGTCCTGCACATCACTGCTACAGAACATAAGATACATAATATTTTATCACCACTTTTGATCAAATCTTACAGTCCGCGATTCTTGAAAATCTCTGCTACTCCTTCCACTTGAATGTTTTTGTTTCTTTGCTGGTTGAGCTGACAAACTGAAAACGGTAAATACAACTTAAAGATATCTTACCAATTAACTTAAATACGATAATTTAACTTATAACAACAACTGAAAAGTTATGTCATTTATATAAAAATAAATCTATAATTAAATAACTGATAAAAATATACACATGCCACGCCAAATAACACGATATAATTCATATATTTACTGTGAAAAAATAAATGCATATTTACTGTTATTATCATTAACTTTCTCGTATTCACTCACGAACAACAGAAGAACCCTATGAGCAGAGTGAAACCAATACCAACAGTTTACTTCTATTTTTTACTCAAATACTTACGTGTACACTGGACCTATGAGGAATTCAAAACGTGTCATCCGATGTCATGTGTTCCCATAACCGCAAAACTTGAGTCAAGAGGGCGTGAGATGTCTGCTGTGACCATTTCTCACTGCTACCGGGTTGGAAAAAATCATTCGCTGCTGCATTTGGCAATAATTATATTCATTACTTATGTATATTTATTTATCATGGTTTAGCGTTAAGGTTTAAAGAATCAATAGACGGCGCTGCATGTCGCTTGCCAGCAAATATTTTTCGCGTGTCATAGGTTCGCCATCACTGCCTTATATAGTGTCGTTGTGTCGTGACAAAACAGTTTTGTGAAATTGTTTGAAAACCCTTAATATAATTTATTTGTGTGTGCCATAAATACGTAATAAAAACGTATGAGTATTTCACAAGGTGAATTTGAGTTTCTGTAAGTTTCAGTGTTATACTGAAATTTTACTTTACAGAAAAAGATACGATGTTGTCAGAGCTCGACTGAACTGACAAGAAGAAAGAAAGTTCGATTTGCTCTGCTAAATAACTGTCTGACTGTCTCTTCTTTAGATTTAGAATAAAATCCGCAAAAATGTATATAAATGAAGAAAATAATTGCATATTTTGTTTCTTAAAATAATCAAGCTTCAACGTTGATAAGTGTACTGAAGTTTTTTCCGTTGAAAACTTGTTTGGAGAAATAGTGTTAAAAGTATATTTGTTTATGTTCAGGTACATGTTTTAAGACTGAAACTGTCACGAAGATGGTTTGCCAATGATTTGTTAACTATGCTCAGACTAATTCAGTTGAATGTCAATATTTTATTTATTTATTTTTGCAACAGTGAACAAAATCTAGGTGGTGTAATAATAATAAATTCCCCTTTAAGTATTTTGGTGATTTTGTTTTTCATACTCAATAACGAATAAGATATCTGAGGTAGAAGTTACTGACCGATGGATCCTTCGTAGTAGTAAACAACGTTTACAAAACTGGCGTGCAGATATTACATTAGAATTTCATGCAACATTCAAGTGTATATGGGATACAACTGAACTATTATGTTTCTCATATTATTTAATTGTATGTTAGGCAGGATAACTGTAATTTAATTTGTAAAAATCTTTCAAAGGAAGCTCGAATTTTGTTCGTTTTGAATAAAGGTATCATTGGATCACGATTTTAACATTCAAATTACGGCGTGAAACAATTCTAAATCTTTTAAACAGTCAGGCAAAGCGATCTTACACATGACAAGTACTTTGTTTTCTGAGCTTAAGAAATGCCGAAAGAGCCATTTATTGAAAATTTTCTTTTTTTTTTCTTCATCGCAGAAATCAACAACAACTTACATCAAACAAATAAAATAAAGCAATCAATAAACTTTTATATTTAGGCTTAAGTTTGTTACTAAAAAGTATGCCATATTTTAGAATTCCTGTAAGACATTTTAGCCCAGACAATAAGTACATTTTAAAACAAAACTAAATCAAAATAAGAAGTAGAAGGCTCAATATCTTTAAAAAACTAACAATGACAACAATAAACATATTTCATGACGTTTTAAAACGATTCAATCGTTATATATTCTGTTTCATCAAAGTACGATGAATTTTGGTTTGAATGTCGAGCAAAGTTACACGAGAGCTGTTTGAGATCGCTATCTTTTATTCAGCAGTGAAAGCTTAGAGGGAAGGCAGTTAGTCACCATTAACCATTGCTAACTTTTAGGTTACTATTTTACCAGCAAATAGTTGGTTTACAGTCACGTTATAATGGCACCCCAGCTGAAATGGCGAGTATATTTAGTGGGAAAAATATTTGAACCCATGACTCTCAGATTGCAAGGCCAGCGCCCTAACCATGCCGAGCCGTCCAACAGGGACTGAATATATCAAGCAGTCCAACAATAATCCATCTTCAAGAAAAAATACTTGCAATATTTTTACACTACATATAAAGAATTCTTATTTCACACAAAAAGGCTATTTATATAGTCTGCACCAACACTTGCAGTTCCTTTGTCAGTCTTTCTTCATACAGGGCCTCCAGTAGGGCTTCACAGGATCCCTTGTCTTCATCTTGAGTTGTATGTTGGCACAGTAATTACTGCACTTCTCTTTTCTTCTTTACAATAAGTTTGTTATTTACATTGACATCCTTGTACGTCTCATCCACATCAAATGGTTTTTTTCTTCTGTAACAAAGTCACTGTCTTCTGGTTTTGCATCTATGAAAGCTACACCTGCTATGTCCATCTTTGCCTCAGTACCCGCACCCAAGACGTCTTTCTTCTTTAAATACCTCTTCAACAGAATTGCATGGTAAACCTTGTTTACTTTTATTTTATAATGCATTATGCTAACCACTTCCTGTTCTAGAAATGGTCCTTTCTACTGCTGGGTGAGTTTGCGTTGGCTGTGGGCAGCAGAAGTAAGACCTTCTGTTTCTCCTCAAAAGTTCGATCATTGACCTTCTTGTTATTCAAGCACTTCTTACTGCTTTGATGTGTTTAGCTTCTCCAGTAGAAATGCTTTAATAGGTTCAGTTCAATAATCCTCTCCGGTCCTCTGTTTTGTCAGCCACTTTCTATTTTATATTGTGCTTGATGGAGCACTGCCCTGAAGTTTCTTCTTAGCATTTTTCATTCACATAAACCTACATATGGAATGTCACATTTTAATAATTGCAATGGCTTGATGTCTTGCTTTATTTTCTTCCATAGAGCTCTAATGGTGACTACAGATATCACATCAGTCTTCTTTCTGTTTTTTTTTTTCCAAATAACTTCTACTTGGTATGTTTCCAATCACTAACTCGTATATTAGCGCCTTTATACACATGGCTTCGAGGTTTCCTACATAATATGGAGTATTCACCATTATTTTTCTATGGGAAGCTTTCTCACTGTCCCATCAATTAGCATGCACTGGTGCACTTTGCCTGTCATCTGGTTATCAGGTACTTGAATGGCCCTTACTGTTGCATTATTGCACACAGTGTCTTATTGGACTTTTTCTTTCTTGTCCCTGACCTACTGGCATGCTGTGAGTTGTCGTCACTTTTAGTCGTTTGTCACATGCTCCAATCAATTCTGTAGCTGTTACTCCATCTACTGACTTCATTTGTCAATTAGTCGAACAGCCATGAATCATAGAAACGACACCTCCTCCTTGTGGTAAGTGAGGCGCGTTTTCTTGATTGTGTTTCTTTTAGTAGCAGCATCCATGGCGTTAGTCTCTCTTTTGTTGTTTTGTACCAGCACTATCTTTGTAAGTAGCTCCAATTTCTTTATTTTGAGATTTCTGTTTGGATCGGCTGATCTGGACTCCATTGTCTTTCTTGGGTTAATCTTCTTTCTGTTGGGTGGGTTGGCGATTTCATCTTATGTCTTATTCTCTTCACTTCCACATACTCCTTTCCTCCTATATTCTCTTCACTTCCACTTGCTCCTTTCCTTCTATATTCTCTTCACTTCTACTTGCTCCTTTCCTTCTATATTCTCTTCACTTCTACTTGCTCCTTTCCTTCTATATTCTCTTCACTTCCACTTGCTCCTTTCCTTCTATATCATCTTCACTTCCACTTGCTCCTTTCCTTCTATATTTTCTTCTTTCACTTCCTTGCTTCTTTCCTTCTATATTCTCTTCACTTCCACTTGCTTCTTTTCTTCTATATTCTTTCACTTTACTTGTTCTTTCCTTCTATATTGATCTTTCACTCGTTATTTTCTATATTCGAGATTTCCTTCATTCGAAATTCTTTCGAGATTCTTTCATTTCCACATGTTCTTTCATTCGATATTCTTCATTTCACATTTCTTTTTCGATTCTGACATTCATTCACGAATATTCACATTTCATTTGAGATTTCGACTTCTACATGAGATTCTTTCACTTTGATTTCTTCGATTTCATTTTCATATTCTCTTTTTCGATTTTGATGATTTCTTGATATGTTGATTTTTCGAGATTTCACTTCCACATGATTCCTTGAGATTCTTTCATTTTCATTTACATATTCTCTTTTTCTCGATATTTCTTTCACTTCCACATATTTTCGATTTATTTTCTTTTGATTCATCGAGACTTATGTTCTTTATTCCTCTTGATTTCATCATTCATTTTCTTTTTTCTTCTATTTTCTTCTACATTTCCACTTGTTCTTTTATTATATTCTTCACTTTCACACTTTCCTTTTCTTCTATCAGAATCTGTACTGTTATTATTTCTCTGTTATCTCTCAATGTCTTATATTTCCTTTCCTTCTATATTCTCTTCACTTTCACTTCCTCCTTTCCTTCTATCAGAATCTGTACTGTTATTCTCTGTTATCTCTCAATGTCTTATATTTCCTTTCCTTCTATATTCTCTTCACTTTCACTTCCTCCTTTCCTTCTATCAGAATCTGTACTGTTATTATTTCTCTGTTATCTCAATGTCTTATATTTCTTTTCTTCTTTTAGTCTTTTTTTCTTTTAATTCTATAACAAATTCTCCAAGTTCGACATCTTTGAGTCCAATATCCACATCTTTCTATCCATTTATCAAACTTTGTTGACGTGATTAAAAAGCGTAATCGTAATTTCTAGACTATTTTTACCACCACTACCATTTCGCGTAGATAGGCCTACCTATTTCCGTTATCTTGCCCGTCTTCTTCTACCACCGTTTACCACTGCATAATCCTGGCTGGTTCGCCAAATTTAATGGTTTCATGGGCTAGGATTCTTCTATAGTAAGTACTTGTGATCAGTTGATTATAAATTCGAGCAATAAAAGGACAGCGTACAATTCACTTGTTTTAAAATAATGTATTCAAAATAAGTCAAACACATGTACAAAATAATTACATTATAGGATATCATAATTTTATTCAAATTCATATTTTCAAATATCCACACAGGCTGATTCAACTGCTTTAGAATCAAATTGACAAGACAAATTATTTTCCTCTACTCTGATGGAAATAATCCACTTATATTACCTCGTGAATTACCACAATTATATTTTGAACTTTAAATAATTATCTGCCTTTACTCAAAGTCTACATAGGCGGGTTTAATTACTTTAGAACTCCAGTGACAATAGAAATTATGCTTCCTATCTGTTACAAAACACAGTGTAAAACACTATAGAAATGACATGTTAAGATTAATCACTCATATTCCAGTTAACGTCACCTTTTCTTTCACCGACTAACTTTTTTGAGATTAAAATTCACTTGACTTGTGCTAACTTGGTCGCCTATTTTTATAAATTTTTCCAGCTGAGGCCTAGACCTTTCGACAAACTACAAGACGCTATAATGTGACAATGCTCAGTCAGTGAGAAAAATTTGAAGATGTTTCAAGAAAGATGAAGCCATCAATGAATAAATAGTACAACAGTTGAGTTGCACACATACAACGCACAGCTTTTACCGAGTTAAGTAACTAAATGTGTTGTAAATATCGTCTTTAAAATAATTCATGATGTTAGAAAAACAGGTAGGTTCAAGAAAGAAGTCTTGATAACAAAAATGAATAAAAAACCCTAGTGCTTTCGAAAGGTTCATAGTACTATTGTGTTTCTTCATACAGTTTTGGGTAATCGTTCTCAAATGATCATTCCAGTTACCTAACGGATTAAGGTGACACATTATTTCTTCACACCTGTTTGTGACCTAGTTTTTATATACCAAATGTCTTCTTTTCTCTCAGGTTATTTTTCGTACTTCGTGACCTACGGACATCGCTAGTCAGAGTGATTTGTGTTGTTTGTTTTCATTCTCTCAGACAAGTTCTTATTACCCAGCATTCTCTCAGACAGTAAATGAGTTCGGTCTTTTCCTCCAATCCATTTATTTATTGTTTATAATCCAAGCACTTTATTGCTTGCACCTATACCTTAATTTTGGGTTTTAATGGGTCCCTTATCTTATTTTTACAGGATTCCAAACTGTGGTTGTGTTTCACAGACAGATGTGCTTTTATCAAACAAATTCCACACCAGCAACCACTATTTGACTATAATTACTTCTGGTTGCAACAGGCTCTATAGAAATGAGGAGTTCCATAAGACCACGTAGGAGCTCACCAGATGGTGCTACAGTATCATGTTGGACTGACATTCATGGACTTATATCACTCGTGCTCTATTAAGTCAAGAAACTAATACGAATGATAAGAAACGTACAGGAAATAACATGTTTGTCAAACACAAACAGAGGCAGGTAATAACTGAACGTTATACAGTCATGTGAAAAAATTAGGACACCGTATGAAAGCCTGTGTAATTTTGTAACATTTTTGGACATATAGATATTTAACCTCAATTGTAACAATACTGAGAGATTATAGGAATATAACTCTTAAACTATTAAAACTGAAGAAAAGACTTTAAGATCTTCTGTAAATGTCATGCTACAAAAATGCACATTCGAACTGAGGAAAAAATTAGGACACCCTACCCCCTAATAGCTAGTGTTATCCCCTTTGGCTGAAGTAACTGCAATGAGACGCTTCTTGTGGTCATCTACCAGTCTCTGACATCGGTCTGAAGAAAGTTTGCTCCACTCCTCAATGCAGAATTCTGTCAGCTGTGCGATGTTTGAGGGGTTTCTTACATGTACAGCCCGTTTGAAGTCACCTCACAGCATCTCAATGGGATTAAAATCTGGGCTTTGACTCGGCCATTCCAGGACTCTCAATTTCTTAGTTTTCAGCCAGTCCTTGGTGGATTTACTGGTATGTTTTGGGTCATTGTCGTGTTGCAGGGTCTAGTTCCGCTTCCGCTTTAATTTTCTTACAGATGGACTCACATGATCCTCAAGCACCCTCTGATACACAGTAGAATTAATGGTGGATTCTATGATTGTGAGCTGTCCAGGTCCTGCTGCAGCAAAGCAACCCCAAACCATGACACTTCCACCTCCATGCTTCACAATTGGTTCTTTTTCTGGAATGCTGTATTTGGTTTATGTCAAGTATGTCCTCTGTTCTGGTGTCCAAATAATTCAATTTTGGACTCATCTGTCCAAAGAACATTATTTCAGAAGTTCTGGTCTTTGTCTGCATTCTCTCTGGCAAACTTCAGTCTGGTCTTGATGTTTCTCTTAGACAGCAAAGGTTTCCTCCTTGCACACATCCCATGCAAGTTAAACTTATGCAGTCTCTTTCTGATTCTAGAGACATGCACTTTCACAACAACTGTAGCCAGAGCCTGCTGTAGGTTCCGTGATGACATTTTAGGGTTTCTGGAGACCTCTTTTAGCATCTTGCAGTCTGCTCTCTCGGGGTGAACTTGCTTGGACGACCAGACCTGTGCATGTTAGCAGTTGTTTTGAAAGCCCTCCACTTGTTGACTATTTTCCAGACATTGGAATGGCTGATTTCAAAATATGTTGAGATCTTTTTAAATCACTTACCAAACTCATAAGTTGCTACAATTTTCTTTCTGAAGACCTCAGACAGCTCTTTTGCTCTCATTTTGAATTTATTTACAACAAATAAAACAGGGCAAAAAGGCAAGACATGAAATATATACAAGTGAAAAACATTAAATATATATAAACATACAAAGCGAGAGCGGAGGCAGGGCGGCTCAGAAGTCGATCTCCACCCGACCCTCCATCAACGCACAAAGGGAGGAGACGTCCGGCCGCCAGAGATGGTAAAACGTCCCGGAACCCAGGTGCTGGTAGTCCGCCTCAAGGCAGAGTAACAACCTATATCTGGCCCTACCAAAGTATCGAAAAGTACGACACCGGAGCCTGCTCGAAGACCATGTTGTTCCGAGCAAGCCAGATGACGTACTTAAAACTGGTTAGAGTGTACTGAAAGGAAAAGGCCAGGTGGATGGAAACAGGGACCGGTACATGATACAGTATGGTCTCTGCAGAGAGTGGCGGGACCCACAAAAGGCGAGCAACTCTCTCCCAGATCTCTGCCGACATTGGACAGAGGACCAACCTGTGCAGGACAGACTCCACCTGAGTGTGACACACCGGACACAACTCAGTCGCACTGTAGCTTCAGATGTACGAACGCTTCCTTACTGGCAGGATGTTATGCACAACATGCCAGTTGAAAGCCTGGAGGTAGCAGTGGTGCAGTGCAACGTGGCCCCAAACAACGTCCCACGGAAGAGCAGGGTACATTCAGAGACCAGCAGGTGGAAGAGGGAAAGGGAGTCCGTCGGTACGTCGACAGACACAGTACGACACCGCCCTATCGCCGCAGCAGCGTCAACATACCAAGGAGGAGGGTTAAAAGACATAGGTGTCTGTAGGCTCAAAGGAACATCAAAGAGCCTGCGCTTCATGCCAACCATGAATCTCGCGAGGTGGCAACAGGGGTGACTCTCCAAAAACAGACAGCAAAACGTAACAGACAGAAGAAGGTAAAGACACTGTGTCCAAACACATGGAATGCCCAGACCATCCCTGCGAGGCGGCAGCGCCAAGGAGTGCTGAGACACCCCCTCAAGCTTGCCACCCCACAGGAAGGCATAGACACGGTGTTCGATGGCTTTCAGTCATCCAGAGGAAGGACAGCCCCCAGGTACCAGACCAAAGGAGTTCAGTGATCCAGGGGAAGGACAGCCCCAGGTACCAGACCAAAGGGAGGATCCTTCTCTTCACCACCTCTGCTCTGTCAAACAGGTTAACAGGGCAGAAGCAGTAATCGTGCACTGCCGAAAAAACACGCTGAACCACCCCATCCCAAGCAGCCCCAGGACCCACGAGAAAAAGAATCTCGAAGCAAGTGATCGGGGATATTCAGCTGGGCGGCACTGGCCCGAGAGCAATGATGGACGATAGCCAGAGTTGAACCTAACGATGTGAGGTTCTGGAGGAACAGGTTTACATCGTCCGTGTGCACGACATACATCACAAATCCCACGGCATCTGGAGGCCACGCATCGAGACCGAGTGGTAGAGATGAGAGAGCAGGCACTCGATAACCATCACATAAAGTGTAGGGGATAACGGGCAGCCCTGACGAACACCCTGTAAGATGGGAAAGGAAGATGTCAGGTACCCATTAACCAAGAGCCTGCTCGAAGTAGTCGCGTATAAGGCTTGCACGTACCGGACAAAAACTGTAGGGAGGCCTCACCTTCCCAGAACGAACCACAGAAAGCCATGGTGAACTCGATCAAAAGCTTTGCTCTGACCGAGGGACACAAAGACAGCAGGGATATCCTGATCCGTGATGTAATAGAACAGGTTCCTGAGAAGCACCAGATTTTGTTAGATACTTCTGCCCCACACGCCACAAGTCTGAGTGCAGCGGACCAAGGAAGGCATGACTGCACCCAAACGGGCACACAGGACTTAAGAAACCCACGTTCAGGATAGAAATGGGGCACTATGAGGAAAGATCTTCAGACTGGTTGGGATCCTTACAGATGAGTGTAATTAGTCCATCCAGAGTTCCCAGTGGCAGAGACCCCACAGCAAGACAGTTGTTAAAAAGTCGGACGAAGGAGGGTCCCACGACATGCCACACATGGCTGTAAAATTCCACCTTACAAAGGACATTTACCAAGTGGCATGGACCGAATGGCCGACTAACACTCACCCAAGGAGACTGGTTTCACCAGCTGTTCGTGAAAGGAAGGGTCGAGGGAGGGCAAAAACCGAGTAATGTCGTCCCACAACCCCACGTCCACGGGTGAAGCCGAAAATAAACGGCGATAGTAGCCAAGGCACGCATCCAGAATGACGTAGATGTCAGATGACAATTGACCATTTTTCAACACCAGACTGGAGATGTGTCTGGTCTTAGTCATCTCCCGTGCATTGCACAGCGGAACGCTGGTGGTAGATCTGGGATCGAGTGACTTGATCAGATTAAAGACGCTCGCAACACGAAACAGTTTGGAATTGTCCAAGTCAATGTCTTGACAGAGCGTCTCATTGTTCGAGAAGACCCAGCGATCCATTAATCCACCACGAAGCAACGCAGCCATTTTGTCTTGCTTACCCTGTAAGGCCAGGCGGCGGGCACGCGAAAGTCGCATGCCAGCTTGCCTCAGCAAGGAGGCACAGGCCTCCTTGAGACCTGACCACCAAGACCCGGTGACAGATTCAATAGAACAGAGCCTCCAAACAAGGGCAAGCAAAGCATCTCCATTCCCATCCTCAACAAGGAAACGGAGGCATGGGGGCGTGCGGCCTCTTGAGGCTACACGATCCCAACCCCTCTTTGCAGCAGCGGCCGCTGACATCCGACCACCGCCGCTGCACAACGTGAATATCCAAACTGAAGTCCGGCAACAAAACGGGGCTGCAGGGCCCTCGTACCTCCCCACTGTCCTCACTCAATCTGGAGAAACATGGAAGACTGGGGAAGTCAAAGATGCTTATGAACGAGCTGGGTGACGACAGCTCGTCCAGCGTCGGGGTCAGCACCAGCACGGTTTTGGGGGAAGGGGTCAGAACGTCCACCATCCCCAAAGCCAGTGCTGAGGGTCCCTCAGAATCTCCAGCCTCAGGAGCGCTAGCAGGGGAAGCCAGGGGTTCCTTGGAGTCCCCAACAGCTCTCACTGACCCAACTCGAACAGGGGGCAGGATCTTCCTCAGAAAGACCCACCCCAACACTGACAGGGGGGAGAGGACCTTCCTCAGAGGGACCCTCTCCTACACTTACAGGGGTGGCAGGATCGCGGGCCTCCTCACAGCTCCCAACCCCCACACCACCCGACAGGGAGGCCAAAGCCTCCTCAGAGACAGGAGACGCTTCAGGGCCACCTGGGCCGTCCTGAACCCCCTTCATTACCCGTCCAAACCCGGGACCGAAGAGTGGGACGAAGCTTCCTTAGAGGCCCCCTACACCCGAACGGCACCCGACATTTGTTTAATGAACTTAAATGAATTTAAACATTCATTAAAATGATTTACACATAGTATATTTCAGGGGTGGTCAAACATATTATAAGGCCATTGTCATGGATTTTAATATGCATCTTAGGTAAATTCGTTTACAGTGTTAACTTTTCATTTTACCTAATTTAAAGCTAATAGGAACTAGAGTATTGAACCATGTGTACTTAGTTTAATCCGTGTGTCACATAAAGTGTTGTTCGAGTATAAAATAACATGTCAACCATATTTGTACGTCTGTATTTTTACGAAACGTAACTAAACACAAACAAACGTATTTAAATTTCATGTAAAATCACATACTCATTAATAAGAAGAGTTAGTATGCTAACCCAATCAGTCATTATCAGTACATTTATCTTATATTAACGATTATGGTAGAAAGCTAAAGGAACCTTGAAAAACATAAATAAATTTAAACTCAAACATCATTCCACACAAAATTTTAAAAATAAATAATTCGTGATTTTTAGCGGACCTGTTAAAACATCAAAACGGGTCTAAGTTCTTTACAACTAACCAAAAGAGGTCAATGTTGATAGTAGTTTATCAATAATTCCCCCTACGTTTCGTAATTTAGTTAAGGTGTGTTTTTAGTTAATTCAAACAGCTGTCATAAAAAACCACGAACTAGTGATACCTCCAAGACTAGTGGACTAACATCACATGCTATTAAATATCATATTAACTGTTGGGAAACTATAGCAATATAAATAAGGTAGGATTTTGGTCAAGCCATCTTCAGTAACATAGAGAAAGACTGAACATCTTGACTAAGGGAATTTTTTTTTTACTTCTTTCGATTCAATTTCTACTAGTTTTAAAAGGTTCAGCAGTAGTTACATCGAAACTTCAAACCTTCAACAAAGTATAACTTTATACACTACAACTGTAAATGTTTAAACTACACTACAAAACTAATAAATACAGTCTATACTTCTGCTTAAAGTTTAAAGAATAACAAACTTATTTTGGAATGCCATTATATTTACATAACTTCAAAATTAGAGACATATCAATTAACAATTTATCATCATTAGGCCTACAACTAGAACTACATATGTTGAACTTCTTACTAAATAAAAGCTAATCCTAAAGCTCCACTACAATATAAATAATCTATAGACATTCTTCCAACTGAAACCTTTAGTACGTGTAACGACTAACAACCATCAATCTTGTATTCTCTTTTCATTTTTGTGCTTTTTATGTACAAACTCACGCCGTTTACAAGCTGACTTTTCCCAGACGAAGATATCTAATATTCTCGTAGAAATGCTAACGTCCGAAGTTAATTCACTGATGTTAAATGGTTTGTAATGTTGGAAATATATAAACGTTTCTGGTCAAATATATCTAGTTTCACGATTAATAAGCGTTTATCACAATTATAGCTTCCGAGGCTTATAGTATACTGACTGTAGCCAACTAACAGTATTATAAACTGTCTCTTCACGTGTTGCTATGGCTACCTTTTGTACTCATTAGGCGAGATTCTCGAAAGTTCTACTAGAAATCGTACATTAAGAATGGGACATATTTAACAATATACCTTACAAGCATTAAAATGAAACAAACATAGATATTAAAATAAAAGAATAACAAATTTTACAAAGGTTATACAGTTTTTGTTTTGTTTTCACTTTTTGAGACAGAGTACAGTCTCCAGTACTTTAGAAATGCACCTGCCCGGTATTAAAACGTGCAATACACTTGTTCAATCTTGAAACCTGTAATACACCTATTCTGTCTAAAACCTCGCAGTTAGCCAGTTTAATCTAAAAACCTGTAATACACCAGTTCTATTTAAAAATCTGTAGTATACCTCTTCAGTCTTAAAACATGAAATACACTCGTTCAATCTTAAAACATGAAACACACTCGTTCAATCTTAAAATCTGTGATACACCTATTCAATTTTAAATCCTGTAGTAAACCTGTTCAGTCTTAAATCTTTAATACATCAAGTCTACCTTAAAACTTGTAATACACCTGTTTAGTCTAAAACTTTGCAATAAACCAATTCAGTCTTAAAACCTGTAATAAACTTGCTTTTCATGAGACTTGTAGACTATAACTTAATTATTATTAATATTATCATTTTAATTGTAAGCCTAAATATCAATTAATAATAACGTATTACTTATTGACCCACAATGTTTATTAATAACTGTAAAACGTTAATGAAGACATTTCTGGCAGCAAATGCTGCCATCTTTAAATATCCAGTCTACAAGAGTTTTCTTCGTCAACTTCCAAAAGTTATACAGTGAATTACCTATGCTGTGCACACCACTGGGATAGAACCTATAATTTTAAAGTTATAAGCCTTAGACTTGCGCCAGTAATTGAGATTAATTATAGTAATATATGTAATTAAAACTTTATGTATACCACCACATGATGGTGATATATGACATCACTCGCAGATGGACAGTTTTACATCAAATCGGACTATAAGTAAAACGATAAATAACTCTTTTTAACATTTTCAGGTAGACAGTTTTATGTTAGTAACAGTAATATATTTCATTTTACGTGTGTTAGATTTTTCTCTTTGAATAGTGTTACACTTGTATTAAAATATTGTCGTGGTTTTAAAACATTTTAAACTCCCGTAGATGTATAAAAATAAAATTTATATTTTTTCTTTTTCATAGTTTGACTGTTTCTGTATGGACAGAAGAGCTAAAGTGTATTGTTTTCCCTTTAGGTCTTCTCTTGACTTGAATGTGTTTACTCTTAGAGATGTGACATAAACGTTTTGGTGGTTTAATCACCGTCACCTTGCTAAGAAAATTCGTTTCATTTCAACCACTTGTATTTAAGTTCCATACAAACACAGTTTATGCAAAGTTTTGTTTGCCAGATATCTCACTAAAGCCTGGGTCAGTTTCGACAGAACGTCACATGTACGTGGTCTTCCACTCATGTTATGTAGCTCAAAATGGGCTCCTTAATTTTATGTAAACTAAGACAAGTTCACAAGAACGGGATGACCGATGACTGGGTTAACTGTTACGTATTCGTTCTTCCAATTAAAGTTTATAAAATTGTACGTGACTATAAGTCTAATAACTAGCACATACATTGATCTTATTATTACAAGTAGAAGACATTATATTGTAAAAATCAATTAGAAACAAAATGTCTGGTACTAATATCCCAGCATATTAAGTTAAAAGTTGTGTAAACACACTTCGTGACTTGTTTTTGTTTCCAAAATGAGTACAGAGCGTAAATATCATTGAACTGTTTCAAGTGTTTATTTGTCAGATATTCCGTTTGGAGAATTTGAATGTAAAGTTAGTATCGATTCATTTTTTAGGAGCAACAAGTTACAAAACAAAGTAAAATATTGTATGAACAAACCTATTTTATTAAATTGTTCAAATAAATAGTGTCTGCCTTAAGCCTACATAACCACTGACTTATTACATTTTCACTTGGTAATTTGTCTTTATTACAAATATTCATATAAACTGTAAGTAAAGAATAAGTGGCTGACTCATCACCCAGTGTTAAAATGGCTACAAATATCTTAACTAAATGTTGTTCTACAACACGTGAATAGAAATAACTTGAAAAATCAATAAACAAAAACTAAGACACATCTAATTTTTTTGTGACGTTTCAAGCAGACGATTTTCGTCATCGTATTACAGAGAAGTTGAGCGGTCGAGGGACTAGAATATTAAAAAGTCCTAATTACAGAACTGCTACCTAAGTACGTCTACAAAAACAACTGTTGACAAAAAATGTTTACTTTATTGAAATTCACAAGAAAGCGTAAACAATTTTAATAAAGATTAAAAGTAATTAAATTATTATTGCAACTACACAAAAAGGAGTTTTAGATGTAAAATATTTTGCGTAAAGAAATATACATATATTTTATTTAAACAAAATATTTATTAATAAATTTGCAAATTCTTAAAAATAAGAAAGAAGAATCGTGTGCGACGTATTTTTCGAGAACAGAAAGCTTTCGCCAATAACTTGTTCAAATGGAAAGTTTAATTCACTAGTAATGGATAAGCTAATTTGTTTTTTAAAGTAAAGCCACGTTGGACATTTTGATGTGTCATCGAGGGGAAGCGAACGTCGTATTTTAATATTCTGTAAACTTACTACTGGAAGATAATTTTAAGAACACTCATATAGCAAAAAATATTAACTGACAAAAATATAGTTAAAACATAAAACAACGAATTTTCACTATTTTCTTACGGTTATTTGTAAAATCATGTGTTGTTTTAATCTCAACATGTTCTGAGGGTTTTTTAAAATTATGAATATTTCGCATCTTAGAACCATTATGGTAAGATGGATCAGGAAAGTAAGTTGAACATTCGCGTAAAATTTAATAGAACAACAGCTACAGGGTTCTCAAACATAGTCTGTTAAATTAGCTAGACTGGATGTGCAGCGTCTTCTGATATACAGCCTGGAACTAGGACCACTTATTATATTGTTGTTTGAAACATATGGACAGGTATAATATTTTTATGTTGCTATTCCTATCACTGATGCAAACGTGCATGTTACTCCAAGTATGTTGTTGTAATTTTCTGATGACCTAAACATGACAGTTTCTTTGGGTGAAACATCTTGCCACCGAGTTATGCTCTGAGTCAATGTCGAGGTCTTCAGGTCATAAACGCCTTAGTCTTACGAACTGTCCTTTAGAATCAGTATTACTTGTTTTGTATGGATGAAATGAACCGTTGTTAAGTCACCAGAACTGTCAGAGTCCTTGTAGCACTTTATGATTTAAATTAACTTCGTGATATTTAAACACTAAAGTCAAGAAATAAAACACTTGTGTCAAAGATTTTTTGTCTCTAAGATAGTGGACGAACTGCATGAGGTGCCTTACTTGAATGTTGGTGTCGTCAAGAAATTGGTGGTATGTAGACGTTTGTCAACAGAGTCTACAAACAGATTTGTGAGAGTACCTTCCAGACTACCATTACCATGAAAGTACCAATAAGTTGTTGGTCATTTGTTGATTGAATTCAGGTATTCATGATAAGAATCAGTATCACTAATTTTGAACGTTTTAACAATTAAATGGTTTGTGTGTCATAATATTTCAAAGCTAGCATATATCGTCTCTGTAAGAAATGACAAAGTAAAATATCTATCAATATCTGTAGACGAAGATTAAATATTTTGCTTAGAAATTCTTTAAAAGGATTTAGAGCATTTGAGGTGTCTGTACTATAGCCAAGGAAATATATTACTAGAGTTTATCATTATGGGCGTCTGCAGAATGAGGCAAATGGACAGTTGCCCTTCTGGAACTTCAGAAGAATTACTAGAGTTTGTCATTATGGGCGTCTGCAGAATGAGGCAAATGGACAGTTGCCCTTCTGGAACTTCAGAAGAATTACTAGAGTTTATCATTATGGGCGTCTGCAGAATGAGGCAAATGGACAGTTGCCCTTCTGGAACTTCAGAAGAATTACTAGAGTTTATCATTATGGGCGTCTGCAGAATGAGGCAAATGGACAGTTGCCCTTCTGGAACTTCAGAAGAATGTTTATTTGAATAATTTATCAATAACATGCATTAAAATATTTCAACACAAGTGAGGAAATTAGGTTTAATAAACAAGCTATAAAAGGCCAGAGCAACACATTGAAACTTTAATGTAGTGACCTGCTCGTTCAATGGCTGGTCAAATCTGGAATAAATTTTACGGACGTTCATCTAACTATCTAGATAGTTAGAAATTTGTTCAGAGGGTTCTATCAGAATTAGCAGGGCGCCCAGCATAACAAGACTTGTGAATCTCACGCGAACATAAGATTCGTAAACCTGGTCTTCATGGACACTATATTGTTTTGGTTCCATTGAACAACATTTTGTGAAGCAACTACTTACCGCTTCTGTTGTAGTTCCAATAATCATTTAATTAGTTTCAATTCCTGTCAACAGTATGATATGTTTACTTGAAAAAAATTAATATATTCAAAATATATTTAACAAAACTTATATATGTAAAAACGGATCGTTTGGGTTGAGAAACTTTTTTTTACGTAGAGAAGCTGACAACGTTTCGACCTTCTTCGGTCATCGTCAGGTTCACAAAGAAAGAAAGAGGTAACTGACCGATAGCTGACCACATGTTTGAAATGATTGTGTAACTTAGTGTCGGAATGTGGAAAACGCTATAGTCATAATGAACACGAATGAATACATCCAAAAAATGAAGAACATTCTATCAGACACGAACAAATTTAAACCAATACACACAAATCCAACAGACACACGTAACGCAACTAAACAAAATACTATTAAAAATTAAAAAGGCCAACACAATTTCAAAAACACTTTATTCCTACATACGCAAGACCGACTCACGCACATCACAAATATACGGCATCCCTAAACCTCATAAACTAGATTGTCCATTGCGACAATCCGACTTCAGCAGAAAAATAACCAACATTCGGCAAAAACTAGTAACAAAATATGACATTCCAGTTAAACTAAACTAAGGTCTATACTATGTAAAAACTACACTGACAAACACAACACCAACATTATTTATAAAATACAATGTGATAACTGCCACGACTTCTATATTGGAGAAACGAGTAACTAGACACTTCATATGTTTCAACAACTCAGGAACTCTGTAACATGATATGAATTGTGTAACAAAATCAATGTGCTCGAAAAGTCGTAAGAAATAAAGTTTTCAATGTTATGGGATTTGGTATGAAGTTCTTTAGTTACTACTGAGAGGGCGCAACGAGTCAAAGAATAAACTTGACTTCTATGTCGTTCACCGATTCTTCACTCAAATCACGTATGCTGATCACGAAACGAAAAAAACAACAAAAAACTGTGTGCTAATTAGTGTATTTATTTATTTATATTAGAGAACGAACTAGTACATTGTAATAAATGTATATGATTCAAACATTCCCACTTATTGTACGTTAGGGTATCGAAACCCGGTTCTCAGTGTTGTAAGTCCGTAGATATACCGCCGAGCCACTGGGGGGCATATATTATAACAATGTTTGCTTTTGAATTTCATGCAAATCTACACAAGGGCTATCTGCGCTCGCCGTCCCTAATTTTGCAGTGTAAGACTAGAGGGAAGGCAGCTAGTCATCACCAACCACTGCCAACTCTTGGGCTACTCTTTTACCAACGAGTAGTGGGATTGACCGTCACATTATAACGCCCCCACGGCTGATGGTGTTGGCATGTCTGGTGTGACCGGAATTCGAACCAAGCGACCCTAGGATTACGAGTCCTTAACCCACCTGGCCATGCCGGGCCCTATTAACTTCCGTTTTAAAATAATCGTGTTCGATCGGAAAAACGTAACCATTTATAATTACAATAACAACAACACAAAATATTAGTTACTTGTTTTAGTGTATGTTTACCCGTGCTAAGTTAACACATTTATAATAAATTGAAACTCATTTTAAGGGTTAGTACCAGTAAATAGTTAATGTGTTTTAAACTGTCGGATATTTCGATTATTAATTAACTCTTTATTTAATATTCCAGTTATTACTGTTGACCAGTCTTAGTAAAATAAAACAATATGATTTTAAGATGTCCGAGTTCTTTTTGGCCCTTTTTCAACCCGCAAAGTTCCCTACCATAAAGAAACAAAAATATATTGTAAGTAGTAACTCTGTAATGGTGTATTATCTATGGTTGTATGTTATACATTTAGTATTTTATTATACTATAAAGACTTCATTAGAATAAAATATGAGAACATTTATTGAATTCAGTCTAAAATTTAATCATTCTTAAGATCAAAGTTATAACAATTTCAGTTTGAAAATTAAAAAATGCATAAGTGGGTTTAAATTCTTCATTAAACAGTTAAACTTTTCACATTGGAGTAATATTAACAAGAATAATTTGTTATGTAATCGTTTTGATGACTGTGTTGAAAATATTGATCCTGAAGGGCCCGGCATGGCCAGGTGGTTGAGGCGCTTGACTCGTAATTCGAAGGTCGCGGGTTCGAATCCCATTTACCTCACACCAAACATGTTCGCCTCTTTCAGCCGTGGGTATGTTATGGTCAATCCTACTATTTGTTGGTAAAAGAGTAGCCCAAGAGTTGGCGGTGGTTAGTAATGACTAGCTGTCTTCCCTCTAGTTTCACACTGCAAAATTAGGGACGGCTAGTGCAGATAGCCCTAATGTAGCTTCGCGCGAAATTCAAAATAAATCAAACCAAACCAATCGAATATGAAAATACAGATCAAAAACAACAAATATATTATCTTGATCTTTAGTCGTTTTAGTTTAATGAGTAACCACTAGATGACAGTACTATACAACAATTTTCATGGTCAATGTGTAATTTTGTTTTCTTCGTTAAGAGCTTCACATCCCAGATAGCCTATTGTGTTGCTTTCTGCTTAATTCCAAAAACAAACAGACTAATTCACACATATCCAGACATTTAGCACAAATTATAAGGTATGTCATTACGTAATGTATCCTTATATTTGAGGTACCAGCAGAATAAGGCCCATGTTTCGTTGAAAGTGTACCATATATTTCGTTTAACTACAATTTCGCAGGACCAGATAAAGAGCGCAAAGTTCTTAACTCGACCAATAACACTTTGACAATGAAAACTGATTTTGGCCGAGTGGTGGCGGTATCTAGTGTGTACTCACTAAAGTAAATACTAAACATAGCATGGTAATATATCGTATTTTACTTCATTTTAGACGCACTTTTTTCTTTAAAAACACCTTGAAAATTCCCCATGCGTCTTCCAAAACAAAAGTGATAGTTAAGACAAGAGGCTAGCTAAGGGTCAACTCAAAACGGTCTCTCGTACAAATCATAATTTCATTACTTACCACTTACAAGTATTTTAAATAGCACAAACCATTCAGTTTAACTAATACTGTTGATATGCTGTGAAGAATGTGGTACATTTGACTGTATTTACTCTGTAAGTTGAAAAAAGTCAAGGTTACATCAAGGTGGTGGTTGTTGAGTCAATATATTTTTTCTTAGAATTATCTTTCTAAAATTAGGGTGCGTTCTCTACGATGTAGCGTCTTACAAGATGTAAAATATAGTACTTATAGTTTTTACGATGTAGCGTCTTAAAAGATGTAAAATATAGTATTTATAGTTTTTACGATGTAGCGTCTTATAAGATGTAAAATATAGTACTTATTGTTTTACGATGTAGCGTCTTACAAGATGTAAAATATAGTACTTATAGTTTTTACGATGTAGCGTCTTACAAGATGTAAAATATAGTATTTATAGTTTTACGATGTGTAGGTCTTACAAGATGTAAAATATAGTACTTATAGTTTTTACGATGTAGCGTCTTACAAGATGTAAAATATAGTACTTATAATTTTTAATGATGTAGGTCTTACAAGATGTAAAATATAGTAACTTATAGTTTTTACGATGTAGGTCTTACAAGATGTAAAATATAGTACTTATAGTTTTTACAATGTAGCGTCTTACAAGATGTAAAATATAGTACTTATAGTTTTTACGATGTAGCGTCTTACAAGATGTAAAATATAGTACTTATTGTTTTACGATGTAGCGTCTTACAAGATGTAAAATATAGTAATTTATAGTTTTACGATGTAGGTCTTACAAGATGTAAAATATAGTACTTATAGTTTTTACGATGTAGCGTCTTACAAGATGTAAAATATAGTACTTATAGTTTTTACGATGTAGCGTCTTACAAGATGTAAAATATAGTACTTATAGTTTTTACGATGTAGCGTCTTACAAGATGTAAAACATAGAACTTATAGTTTTTACAAGTAGCGTCTTACAAGATGTAAAATATAGTACTTATAGTTTTTACGATGTAGCGTCTTACAAGATGTAAAATATAGTACTTATAGTTTTTACGATGTAGCGTCTTACAAGATGTAAAATATAGTACTTATAGTTTTTACGATGTAGCGTCTTACAAGATGTAAAATATAGTACTTATAGTTTTTACGATGTAGCGTCTTATAAGATGTAAAATATAGTACTTATTGTTTTACGATGTAGCGTCTTACAAGATGTAAAACATAGTACTTATAGTTTTTACGATGTAGCGTCTTATAAGATGTAAAATATAGTACTTATTGTTTTACGATGTAGCGTCTTACAAGATGTAAAATATAGTACTTATAGTTTTTACGATGTAGCGTCTTACAAGATGTAAAATATAGTACTTATAGTTTTACAAGTAGCGTCCACAAGATGTAAAATATAGTACTTATAGTTTTTATGATGTAGCGTCTTACAAGATGTAAAACATAGTACTTATAGTTTTTACAAGTAGCGTCTTACAAGATGTAAAATATAGTACTTATAGTTTTTACGATGTAGCGTCTTACAAGATGTAAAATATAGTACTTATAGTTTTTACGATGTAACGTCTTACAAGATGTAAAATATAGTACTTATAGTTTTTACGATGTAGCGTCTTACAAGATGTAAAATATAGTAATTTATAGTTTTTACGATGTAGGTCTTACAAATGTAAAATATAGTACTTATAGTTTTACGATGATGAAGGTCTTACAAGATGTAAAATATAGTACTTATAGTTTTTACGATGTAGCGTCTTACAAATGTAAAATATAGTACTTATAGTTTTTACGATGTAGCGTCTTACAAGATGTAAAATATAGTACTTATAGTTTTTACGATGTAGCGTCTTACAAATGTAAAATATAGTACTTATAGTTTTTACGATGTAGGTCTTACAAATGTAAAATATAGTACTTATAGTTTTTACGATGTAGCTGTCCACAAGGTGTAAAATATAGCACTTATAGTTTTTACGATGTAAAGGTCTTACAAGATGTAAAATATAGTATTTATAGTTTTACGATGTAGCGTCTTATAAGATGTAAAATATAGTACTTATTGTTTTACGATGTAAAGGTCTTACAAGGTGTAAAATATAGTACTTATAGTTTTTACGATGTAGCGTCTTACAAGATGTAAAATATAGTATTTATAGTTTTTACGATGTAGCGTCTTATAAGATGTAAAATATAGTACTTATTGTTTTACGATGTAGCGTCTTACAAGATGTAAAATATAGTACTTATAGTTTTTACGATGTAGCGTCTTACAAGATGTAAAATATAGTACTTATAGTTTTTACGATGTAGCGTCTTACAAGGTGTAAAATATAGTACTTATAGTTTTTGATCCGTGTTTTTATGTTGGATATTTTTAACACCATCATCACGATGGTTTTATTAAACACAAATTATTCTTGTTGGTATTGCTGTAGTAAAGTTTGTAACTGTTTAATTACTAACGTATGCTCACTAATTAATGTTTAACTCTTTATAAAAGTTATTAAAATTGAGACTGAATTGAAGATATCTTCTCATATTTTATTCTAATAAAGTCGTTATATTTTTAATAAAATACTAAACGCTGAATATACAGCCGTAGATAATAAACCATTACCGAGTTTGTTTCCAATTTCGTGCCAAAGCTACACGAGGACTATCTTCGCTAATCGTTTGTAATGTACCAGCGTAAGATTAGAGAAAAGGAAAGCAGTTATCACTATAACCGTTAATTCTTGGACTACTCTTTTATCAACTAATAGTGGGATCGACCGTCCATTGTAACACCCCCACGGCAGAAAGGGCGGACATATTTGGTGTGAGGGAAATGGAACTCGAGCTCCGCGACCCTCAGAAGCAAGTCGAGCGCCCTAACCCCTTGGCCATACTGGGTCCGGTAAAGAGTTGCCACTTATGATATATTTTTGGTTTTTTTATGGTAGGAAACGTTGTTGGCTGAAAAAGATAACCCGAACATCCTAAAATTATATTGTTTCATTTTACACTGTAATTATTTAATAAAGATTTAATAAACAATAGAAATATCCCACAATTTAAAATACACTGCTGACCACAGTCTTAAGGCTAATGAACATAACACAAAATATGCATTGTGCGTTGTTAGACTTAACCACTTATTTGAGTAGAGCTTCGAAAGATGAAAATAAGAAAAGGGAAAATAAAAATAAAATACTTTTTAGCATTTAATAGGGAAAATGTGAACACTATGGACTTAGTCTAAATACTAGCTGGTCAAAAGTTTAAGACCATACTGAAACGAACCGTTAATCAGTAAACACGTAATAAAATTTAGTCATTTGTGTTAAAGCATTAGCGTTGTCAACATCTCCCACTGACATCTCCTGTGTTACATTGGGTAAAAACATGGCAAAGGGTAAAAAGTTGACAGAGTTTGAACGTGGCAGAATTGTCGAGCTGCAAAAGCAAGGTCTCTCTCAACGTGTCATCACTGGTGAGATTGGGCGTAGTAAAACTGATGTTGAAAATTTCTTAAAAGACCCTGAGGGATACGGAACGAGAATTTTAAGTTGTCGGCCTAAGAAAATTTTGCCAGCGTTGAGCAGGAGGATTCGACGGGTTGTCCGGCAAGACACCAACCGATTGTTGAACCAGATTAAAGCCCTTACGGAAGAAGAACACAGTTCGAGAACGATAAGATGGCATCTACGATAAAAAGGCTTTAAAAACTGTAAATGTCTTCAAAGGTCACGCCTCCTTCCACACCACGAAACAGCTTGGTTAAATTTTGCTGAGAAGCACCAAACATGGGACGTAGAAAAGTGGAAGAAGGTTTTGTTCTCTGATGAGAAAACATTTAACCTGGATGGTCCAGATGGCTTCCAACGTTACTAGCACGATAAGGATATCTCACCAGAGACATTTTCTACACAACACAGTGGAGGAGGTTCCATCATGATCTGGGGTATTTTCTCCTTCCATGGAACAATGTAGCTTCAGGTTATACAGGGGCATCAAACAGCAGCTGGTTACATTGGTATGTTGGAGAGAGCATCCTTATTGACTGAAGGCCCGCGCTTGTGTGGAAATGACTGGATCCTTCAGCAGGATAATGCTGCAATCCATAATGCTCGCAGGACAAAGGACTTTTTCATAGCGAATAACGTGATTCTTTTGGACCATCTAGAGTGTCCGCCCGAACTGAACTCCATTGAAAATGCTTGGGGGTGGATGGCAAGGGAAGTCTATAGGAATGGACGTCAATTTCAAACAGTGCATGAAATCTTCGCCACTTCACCACTTGGAATAACATTCCAGCCACCCTTCTGCAAACGCTTATATCGACCATGCCAAGGCGAATGTTTGCAGTTATTCGCAATGACGACCATGCAACTCACTACTGAGACTTCTTGTTGGACATTTCCTACTCTGTTTCGGACTTCGTTTTGGTATGGTCTTAAACTTTTGACCAGCTAGTATTTAGGCTAATTTCACAGTGTTCACATTTTCCTTATTAAATGTTAAAAAGTTATTTTATTTTTATCTTCCCTTTTCTTATTTTCATCTTTGGAAGCTCTACTCAAATAAGTGGTCGAGTCTAACAACGCAAAATGCATATTTTGTTTCTATGTTCATTGGCCTTAAGGCTGTGGCCAGCAGTGTACATTAACTATTTACTGGTACTGTTTTTTCCGAATAAACACGAGTATTTTAAAACGGAAGTTACTTTCTTAAGTATTTAAAGTAAAAGTTTGAGTATTTATCACAGATGATTTGAAAAAGGTTTCTGAGTAGATTGAACATCATGCCAACATAAATATACCATTGTAATTGAATATAACATAAATTAACGTAGATAGGAAGTTCGCCCTCTAGTGGCAAAGAAGTATATCTGCGAACTCGCATCGCTAGAATTTGAGTTTCAATACTCGTGGTTGGCAGATTATAGATAACCCATTGTGTAGCTTTGTGTTGAATTCCAAATATGAAAATTCTAAAAATTCAAAGAATATGAAATTATACATAAAATTAAGTTCACTTAAACGTGAATGCATTAAATATTAACATACAATACATGGAAATGCATTATTAAATAATTCACTAGTTCGTTCACTAATAGAAAAAATAAATACACAATAAATTGGTTAATACACAGTTCTAAATGGAAACATTATTTATTTTTGTTTTGTTACTAGAATACGTGATTTGCGTGAAGAATCTATGAATGACACGTTACGCCCTCTCAGTAGCAACTGAAGAGCTTTATATCAAATCCTACACAATTGAAAACTTTATTTCATACGACTTTTCAGGCAGATTTATTTCGTCCAACAATTCATATCTTGTTACAGAAAATTTAGACTATAAAATAACAGCCGAGTTGTTACAATATACAACATTTCTAGTTACAAACGTTTTGTTAAAATTATTTACGCTTTCTTGTGAATTTCAATAAAGTAAATATTTTTTGTCAACAGTTGTTTTTGTAGACGTACTTAGGTAGCAGTTCTGTAATTAGGACTTTTTAATATTCTAGTCCTTCGACCGCTCAACTTCTCTGTAATACGATGACGAAAATCGTCTGCTTGAAACGTCACAAAAAATTAGATGTGTCTTAGTTTTTGTTTATTAATTTTTAAAGTTATTTCTATTCACGTGTTGTAGAACAATATTTAGTTAAGATATTTGTAATCATTTTAACACTAGGTGATAAGTCAGCCATTTATTCTTTACTTACAGTTTATATGAATATTTGTAATAAAGACAAATTACCAAGTGAAAATGTATTAAGTCAGTGGTTATGTAGGCTTAATAAAATAGGTTTGTTCATGCAATATTTTACTTTGTTTTGTGACTCGTTGCTCCTAAAGGATGAATCGATACTAACTTTACATCCAAATTCTCCAGACGGAATATCTGACAAATAAACACTTGAAACAGTTCAATGATATTTACGCTCTGTATTCATTTTGGAAACAAAAACGTTTTTGAGTTAGAATATTAAAAAAAAAACTGTCGGTCAGTTAGAGTAACGTTACTATTATTCATTGATGTGTAGGTTATTAGTTAGGTCGTCACTAGGCGACAAGCCTTTAGAAGGCATCACCAACCTTGGGCAAGAGGGATAGAAATATATCAAAGACATTGAGATCATAATTCAACAAAGTGTTACTATATGGTGCTAGCGTCAAGCAGTAAAGTCATCGCAGAAGAGTGTGTTACTAGACCACCATGATGTCACAGTTGCACCAAATAAAACCATAATCATCATACATGTCCTAACATGACTATAAATAATACAGACGGTGTAAAACACTGACTACTTAGTTAATTATACTTTATGTCCTAAAGGAAGGATATCATGACTGTTTGACTCTTCAATTATAAATTAAGTGATTATTTCAAGAAATGTTTATGGTTATTTATTATGGAGACAAAATACTTAATTTTTCACCCATACTTTTATAATCGTATATGAGTTTTATATGAAAAGTGTTACAATACTTTTAGATTTGATTACATTATCGATGGCTAGGTTTAATTATGCTGAAACAATTATCTTGCATATTTTAACATCTGAATTAATACAGTTTGCTACAACTAAAATAATTAATGAGTGACTTATTGTTTATCCATTTATTTTCAATAAAACATTTTCTTGAAAATTAAAAGGAGACTGTGTTACTAAACTAAACAGTGTCGTTATAATAAATAGTTTACTCTAATCATCTTGCAACGATGAAATATAACGAATCAATTAGATACTCTTTAAAATAATTATTTAAAACAATGCTCCCCTGTAGCACAACGGTATGTCTGCAAACTCACCCGCTAGGAACTGGATTTTGGTAGCGTTGGTGGGCAGAGCATAGATAGCCCATTGTGTAGCTTTGTGCTTAATTTCAATTAGTGAAATTAAAATAATAAAAATCACTGGCAGATTAAAACTGAATTAAGACTTTGAGACTGTCTGATAGTAAGACAGTATTAGAAAATCGCATACAATCTGGTCACTGACGTCACTTTGACTGTCATGAATTACAAAGGTCGTCATGTGGTCACTTACATACAGGTCATGATTCTATAAATGTTGGATGATGAACTCAATGTGTTATTAATGATTAGATATAATCACATGTACAACATTCTTCCTCAGTACAAAAATCACTTTGAAAATACTGACGTCATTATTACCCATGCTGAAGATAGATGAAGCTGATAGAAGTTAAAGGTCAGCTTCGTCAAAGTCGGACATGTGTAATATCTAAAGTCACTGACTGGCTGGGGTTTAGAAAATTTGTTTGACCTTTAAAACAGATAACACTTTTGTTTGAACATATAGAAAACGTTTATTAAAATTAAAGTAAATTATAAAATAAGATTCATGTATTTGTGTTATATTTAATATTGAAAATAAGCTCTTCGTAAGTTTAACTCTCACTATACTTTAAGTTGAGATTCTGTATGTACGTCATCGTATGTGCTTTGTATGTCAATTTCAGTTGGCTTATAATGACTTTTTTAAAATGAAAGATCTGTTCTTTTCTAACTTATGATACTTATATAAGCATGTGAAATGTATATTTCATTACACAATTCAACAAATTATATAATAAAAAATCGATTCAAATCTACTTTTAATACCTACTTTAACGTGTGAAATGTTTGAGATATTATTATGCACTAATGCCTAATTAGTATTTGAAATACAATTTGACTCAGTGTATGTTTGTGTTTTTCGTATAGCAAAGCCACAAAGGGAATCAAACCCCTGATCTTAGCGTTGTAAATCCGGAGACATACCGCTGTACTAGCGGGGGGCGTTGACTCCTTGATGCTGTATATTAAAATGAAACACCACACAGAATGGGTCATTGACATACATGACAAAGGCCAGTTCTCAGTTGACCAGTTCTATTTCGGCCCGGCATGGCCAAGTGGGTTAAGGCGTTCGACTTGTAATCTGAGGGTCGCGGGTTCGAATCCCTTTTGCACCAAACATGCTCGCCCTTAAAGCCGTTTGGGCGTTATTATGTCACGGTCAATCCCACTATTCGTTAGTAAAAAGAGTAGCCCAACAGTTGGCGTTGAGTGATGATGTCTAGCTGCCTCCCCTCTATTCTTACACTGCTAAAATAAGGACGGCTAGCGCAGATAGCTCTCGTGTAGCTTTGCGCGAAATTCAAAAACAAACAGTTCTGTTTCGCAATACATAAAGTCGAATTCGGCATCTCATGCGTGTTTATATGACTGTCAATTAGTCTACAATCACTTAGAATTAATTATTCATACGAGTACTGAATGTTATAGTTCTGTTACAGATGTATTTTGAAAGCCTGTACTTTTATTTATGTAGGATATGGTCCCACTAACCACCAACAGTGGGGGATCGAAATAAATTATTGATGTCAGTAACTAGACTTGTTTGTGCTGAAGCACAAAGCTTCAGAAAATGTAAACCGCGTAATATATAAAAATCGCTCACGTGTGATATTATGATCGCTGTTTCGATGTTATAACGTCACGAGAAATGTCCTCAGGGTAAAAATACATCTCAGAACGGCTGGTATTAATACTTTTAAAAATAAAGATAAATCAACGTTTTTACCTCTCTCTTCAGGTTAAGAAAGCCGTTCTGAGATACATTGTTATTTCGAGTGAATGTTCTCAGGGTAATTTGTTACTGTTCAGAATAGGACAAAGCACGTGATCATTTAAATAAACGTAATTGTTCAGGATACTGTGATGTTTATTATAGTAGTGAATGCTCGGGAGATCAACACATAGTTTCTTCCGATTGTAACAGATTTTATAAATTGGTAAACTGTTACAACAGAGACACAACAAAGTATAGTAAACAAGCGATATCTTTACTGTACCGACACGCGCTTTGTGGGTCAAAGGCTATGTCAGCGTGTTTGATGATTGGCATTTAACATTTTATTAAACTACTCTTTCATGAATTTATGTCAATAAGTTTGGTAAGAAATTGTGGATTATAATTCATATTTTATTAATATACATCAGCTGATTTGTTATTTTTGTTGAATATTAATTACAAAGTTACAGAAAGGGCAATCTGTTCTCTGCCCACTTCGAGTATCAAAACCCACTTTATAGTGATGTAAGTACACAAACATACCTCTGCCACTGTGATGTAACTTCACAGACATACCTCTGCCACTGTGATGTAAGTTCGCAGACATACCTCTGCCACTGTGATGTAAGTTCACAGACATACCTCTGCCACTGTGATATAAGTTCACAGACATACCTCTGTCACTGTGATGTAAGTTCACAGACTTACTTCTGTTACTATGATGTAAGTTTACAGACATACCTCTGCCACTGTGATGTAAGTTCACAAACATATATCTCTGCCACTGTGATGTATGTTCACAGACATACCTCTGCCACTATGATGTAAGCTCACAGACATACCTCTGTTACTGTGATGTAAGTTCACAGACATACCTCTGCCACTGCGGGGGAGGGTAGATAATTTCTTAATTTAAAAGTAAATATAAAAAAAATCCTAAATATCAATTTCTGTGTGTCACGTGATACGTTGAATCCATCATTAATTCAAATTAGATGTTTGTGACGTCCAAATGCAAAGTCCATAGTTTCTTACAAATTGGAAACTCAGCTTATCGATAGAACGTAGAATAAGAGCCTCCTTTCTTTTCTATTTTCTGGGTCCTCATTGGCTCAGCAATATAGTTGTAGACTTATACCGCTAGAAGCCGGGTTTCGATTATCGTGGTGGGCAAATACCTCTTTATGTAGCTTTGGGATTAATAACAAACAATATTCGTTGTGAGATACTATCATATTTAATGAATCAATCAAGGTGGCCTTCCCGCCATTTCAACTTTTGAAAATACCTGTTTACACACATCTAATCCGTTTACGCGCGTATGATCAGTTGAAAGCTTAGAGCATCCCCTTGTGGTTTTCTCAGTACCTACTAGATGCATCTCCTAGTGGTTTCCTCAGTACCTACTTGATGTATCCCCTAGTGGTTTCCTCAGTACTTACTTGATGTATCCCCTAGTGGTTTCATCAGTACCTAATTGATGTATCCCCTAGTGGTTTCCTCAGTACTTACTTGATGCATCCCCTAGTGGTTTCCTCAGTACCTACTTGATGCATCCCCTAGTGGTTTCCTCAGTACTTACTTGATGGATCCCCTAGTGGTTTCCTCAGTACCTACTTGATGCATCCCCTAGTGGTTTTCTCAGTACCTACTAGATGCATCCCCTAGTGGTTTCCTCAGTACCTACTTGATGCACTCTTTCTTCCTATACCAGATTGCAAGCGAGAACGTAGGATATTTGTGAACTCGAAATGCCATAGTTTTTAGACCCAAATAAAGCTTAGTTACTAGACTTTATGAATTATATGGTAATTTATGACTTTTGGTTATTTCCAAAAATATATATAAAATCTGAAAATAAATTATTTCGTTACACATCCTTTATGAACGAAAATGGACGAGGCTTAGCACCTTAGGGCAAGTAATATACGAGAAGAAAATTTAAAAAGAAAAAAATAATTGTTTACTTAACTTCTTTCTTTACTGTCTATGTTTTAAGGAAAATAACTTTAAGAACTTATCTGTAACTAGCAATAATGTGTATCGTATATAATGTTAAGGAAAATAATGTTAAGAACTTATCTGTAACTAGCAATAATGTGTATCGTATATAATGTTACTAAAATGTGACCATGTTTTACAAAATACTAATCCACTAAAACACAGCCAAGACAAGTTATTTCATAGAGGCCAGTTTTATATTCTTGTATATGGTAGCCCCATTGAAATTTCTGATAAGTTCTGCAATTTTAGCTAGGCATGGGTGAAAGGTCAATGTAATATAAATATATATTTATATACACTCTTGCTCAAAAAGGTTGTTACATGTGATATTTTGAGCTTGTTTGTTCTTATCTGTTATTTTCTTGTGTTTTTAATGTCTTTCTTTTGATAATTATTGGTATGTTTATAACATTCGTGTAATATTTCATGATTATATATTTTTATGGAATTTCTCTAGCACTTACGATCTTTACCATCAGAAATGGACTTTTTTCTCCACTTCTAAGTCAAAACAAATAAGACCGTCATTTTGTGAAAATATTTAGTATCAATTTGATACTTTCAGTAAACAATTACATTCACATCAGAACATTTAACTCAGTAACGTGTGGGGCCCACGTACTTCAATAATGTCCGCTAGGCGGCGTGGCATACTCTCAACTAACGTTACGAGTTTATGGTTTGGAATTCTGTTCCACTCTTCAGTCAGTGCTTGGTGTAACTGCTGTAGGGAAGTGTTCCTATTCCTGACTGCACGGCCAAGTTCATCCTAAAGATTCTCTATCGGGTTGGTATCTAGGCTTACAGATGGTTGCTCAAGGACCAACGCACCACGTTGTTGCAAGAAGTCTTGCCCAATGCGAGCATTATGAACCGGTGCATTTTCCTGCTGCAGACGGTACTTGTGCTGGAAAATACTCTGGGCAAATGAAAGTAAGTGGCGATCTAGGATATCCTGATACATAGCACAGTGACGTTTTGATCCAGAAAGACTAACTGGCTGACTGCTGCAGAATAGAATGCACCCCAGACATGCAGTGAACCTCCACCCATTTTCATCATTCAGCTGTTCTCCGGAAATCCTCCACATTCGTATCCGTTCATTGGTGGGGTAGAGCAGAAATCTGGATTCATCAGTAAAAACTACATGATTCCAGTGTGCGATCATCAAATTACGGTATCGCTGAGCCCACTGTAGTCTGTTGTTGCGATGTCTAGCTGTCAGTTTAGGTTTCTTGACCATCCGTCTTGCTTTGTATCTAGCACGCGCCAACTGTCTGGCGTGAAATCCGAATCAGTTGTTGCGCACGTGACTCAGAAACAATCGACTTGGAGGACATCGTAAGGTTTCGACGAGCAATGGTAGGGATCAGGCGATCATCACGTGCTGTAGTGGCACGTGGACGGCACGTAGGTCTGCTGGGATTCACACTTCCGGTTACAGCTCTTCTTCTGAGAACTCTGTTGACGGTCTGCCTGGATACACCAAGTCGTCTTGCTCTTCTTCTGAGAACTCTGTTGACGGTTTGCTTGGATACACCAAGTCGTCTTGCTCTTCTTCTGAGAACTCTGTTGACGGTTTGCTTGGATACACCAAGTCGTCTTGCTCTTCTTCTGAGAACTCTGTTGACGGTCTGCCTGGATACACCAAGTCGTCTTGCTCTTCTTCTGAGAACTCTGTTGACGGTCTGCTTGGATACACCAAGTCGTCTTGCTCTTCTTCTGAGAACTCTGTTGACGGTCTGCTTGAATACACCAAGTCGTCTTGCTCTTCTTCTGAGAACTCTGTTGACGGTCTGCTTGGATACACCAAGTCGTCTTGCTCTTCTTCTGAGAACTCTGTTGACGGTCTGCTTGGATACACCAAGTCGTCTTGCTCTTCTTCTGAGAACTCTGTTGACGGTCTGCTTGGATACACCAAGTCGTCTTGCTCTTCTTCTGAGAACTCTGTTGACGGTCTGCTTGAATACACCAAGTCGTCTTGCTCTTCTTCTGAGAACTCTGTTGACGGTCTGCTTGAATACACCAAGTCGTCTTGCTCTTCTTCTGAGAACTCTGTTGACGGTCTGACTGGATACACCAAGTCGTCTTGCTCTTCTTCTGAGAACTCTGTTGACGGTCTGCTTGGATACACCAAGTCGTCTTGCTCTTCTTCTGAGAACTCTGTTGACGGTCTGCTTGGATACACCAAGTCGTCTTGCTCTTCTTCTGAGAACTCTGTTGACGGTCTGCCTGGATACACCAAGTCGTCCTGCTCTTCTTCTGAGAACTCTGTTGACGGTCTGCCTGGATACACCAAGTCGTCTTGCTCTTCTTCTGAGAACTCTGTTGACGGTCTGCTTGGATACACTAAGTCGTCTTGCTCTTCTTCTGAGAACTCTGTTGACGGTCTGCCTGGATACACCAAGTCGTTTTGCTCTTCTTCTGAGAACTCTGTTGACAGTCTGCCTGGATACACCAAGTCGTCTTGCTCTTCTTCTGAGAACTCTGTTGACGGTCTGCTTGGATACACCAAGTCGTCTTGCTTTTCTTCTGAGAACTCTGTTGACGGTCTGCTTGGATACACCAAGTCGTCTTGCTGTTCTTCTGAGAACTCTGTTGACGTGACGGTTTGCTTGGATACACCAAGTCGTCTTGCTCTTCTTCTGAGAACTCTGTTGACGGTCTGCCTGGATACACCAAGTCGTCTTGCTTTTCTTCTGAGAACTCTGTTGACGGTTTGCTTGGATACACCAAGTCGTCTTGCTCTTCTTCTTAGAACTCTGTTGACGGTCTGCCTGGATACACCAAGTCGTCTTGCTCTTCTTCTGAGAACTCTGTTGACGGTCTGCCTGGATACATCAAGTCGTCTTGCTCTTCTTCTGAGAACTCTGTTGACGGTCTGCCTGGATGCACCAAGTCGTCTTGCAATGTCACCTTGTTTCAACCCAGCGTTGTTGTAGGCAACCATCTGATTTCTGAAACATACAATAGTTGGACGTAGCATAATGTTGAAGATATTTACAGAGTTGAAAACGCGTTGCCAACAGGTAGGGTACAAAAGTAACACCAAAATCCCTGGCTTGTATACCTCACCCCAAACACTGCGTTTGGAATAAGTCTCAGAACACTTCCATGTTCAAGGGATTAAACCGACTTAAAATGAACTAGTGGAGTAGTGGAGAAATAAAACGTGAAAGTTTAAGGGCAACACACAAAGTGAATTTAGTTTTAAAATTATAAAAATGACCAAAAAGTACATTTTTCGAACATGTAACAATCTTTTTGAACAAGTGTGTAGATATATAATGCTGTGAGATTTAAGTTATCTAAGTTAAACACTTGTGGGTTTCTATTAGTCATTCTAGAATGAGAAAAGAAACATTTTTATATATTTCATAAGTTTTTATGGCGGTTACGAGATCGTTCAAATTGATCCAACCTATACAAGGTTATAGTAATTAATCTAATAAAATGAAATATAGATTTTTTTCTAAAAATCGTTTGATAATTATCTGAAGGTTATAAACATTCCGATTGTGGAATTTGAAAATTTTCTAATGCACAAAAGTATTTTTAATCTTTTAATCAAAATTACTTTGCATATTGGATAATCAGCATTCGAAAAGAGAAAAAATATTGAAACTTTATAAAAAATATGATGTTATCTCTATAAAAATATTGTGATGCTTACTGATAATATGCAATATTTTGTGATTATAAGCTTACTAATTGAAAAGTTATAGGATGAAAATTATAACAAGGGCAAAATGGTTAAAACATCAATAGCTGGGATCGAACCCGTGCTAAAAGAGATCATGTGAGAATTTTTACCAATGTAAAAATCATTTTGTCATTATTGACTGAAAGAAACGCCATCTATAAATCATATGTGTAAGATGTAAATCGTACGTCTTTTAGAATCATTTATACTTTCTCCAGGGCAAAGGTGTCAAAGATTCGTTTCTTTGTTTGTTTTTCAATTTCGCGCAAAGCTACTCGAGGGCTGTCTACGCTAGTCGTCCCTAATTTAGCAGTGTAAGATTATAGGTAAGGCAGCCAGTCATCACCACCCACCGCCAATTCTTGGGCTACTCTTTTACCAACGAATAGTGGAATTGACCGTCACATTATAACACACCCGTGGTTGAAAGGGTGAGCGTGTTTGGTGTGACGGGAATTCGAACTCTCTACCCTCAAATTACGAGTCGGACATCTTAATCCATCTGGCCATGCCGGGCCTTCAAAGATTCGTCAAATAAATATTTATGCTTTGATTTTGAGACATATCAGTAAACTGGAATTCACAAGGAGAATTATTTGTGGTCTTTGATTTTAACAGTAAGGATACATTTTGTTAGAAGTTAACCTTTGACGAATTTTTTTAAATTGTTATTTTCGAAAGAACATAAAAAATATAGCCCAATAAGAAAGGTTTCGACACCCATGTTATCTTGAATTATCTTATAACCTTTATTCACATAAAGCCAAAATAAAAACGTAACTAAGTTATAATGGTGAAACTAAGAGAAGTCACATGGGCATCCATAAATAGTTTTTCTGTTATGAGCAATGTTTTCTGTTTGTAATGCTACTTTAGTAGTAAATTGTGAATTGAATAAGGAATCCATGCAAATATGCTGAATGGATAAATAATTGTTTTGAATTTCTCGCAGAGCTACACGTGGGATATCTGCACCAGCCATCCCTAATTTATCAGTGTGAGACTAGATGGAAGGAAACTAGTCATCACCACCCACCGCCAACTCTTGGGATACTCTTTTACCAAGAATATTGGGATTTACCGTCACATTATAATGCCCTCACGGCTGAAAGGGCGAGCATGTTTGGTTTGTTGGGGACACGAATAAAGAAATAATTATTATTCTCATTTTTCAGGGGTAAATGTTCCTCTTGCCCCCTTGTGAACGCTCATAAGAAGTCATTTTATATCATCTATATGGATAAAAGACACGAGATGTAATTTTGATGATTTTGATTTTAATGATGGTGAGAATAACAGAATCATAGACCAACATTTAGATACACATGATTACCAAACAGTCGTCAAAATCAGTTATCTATATTTAGATACACATGATTACCAAACAGTCGTCAAAGTCAGTTATCTACATTTAAATAAACATGATTACCAAACAGTCGCCAAAATAGTTATCTACATTTAGATACACATGATTACCAAACAGTCGCCAAAATCAGTTATCTACATTTAGATACATATGATTACCAAACAGTCGCCAAAATCAGTTATCTACATTTAGATACACATGATTACCAAACAGTCGCCAAAATAATTATCTACATTTAGATACACATGATTACCAAACAGTCGCCAAAATCAGTTATCTACATTTAGTACACATGATTATCAAACAGTCGCCAAAATCAGTTATCTACATTTAGATACACATGATTAACAAACAGTCGTCAAAATCAGTTATCTACATTTAGTACACATGATTACCAAACAGTCGCCAAAATCAGTTATCTACATTTAGATACACATGATTAACAAACAGTCGTCAAAATCAGTTATCTACATTTAGTACACATGATTACCAAACAGTCGCCAAAATCAGTTATCTACATTTAGTACACATGATTACCAAACAGTCGCCAAAATCAGTTATCTACATTTAGATACACATGATTAACAAACAGTCGTCAAAATCAGTTATCTACATTTAGTACACATGATTACCAAACAGTCGCCAAAATCAGTTATCTACATTTAGATACACATTATTACCGAACAGTCGTCAAAATCAGTTATCTACATTTAGATACACATTATTACCGAACAGTCGTCAAAATCAGTTATCTACATTTAGTACACATGATTACCAAACAGTCGCCAAAATCAGTTATCTACATTTAGATACACATGATTAACAAACAGTCGTCAAAATCAGTTATCTACATTTAGTACACATGATTAACAAACAGTCGTCAAAATCAGTTATCTACATTTAGTACACATGATTACCAAACAGTCGCCAAAATCAGTTATCTACATTTAGATACACATTATTACCGAACAGTCGTCAAAATCAGTTATCTACATTTAGATACACATTATTACCGAACAGTCGTCAAAATCAGTTATCTACATTTAGTACACATGATTACCAAACAGTCGCCAAAATCAGTTATCTACATTTAGATACACATGATTAACAAACAGTCGTCAAAATCAGTTATCTACATTTAGTACACATGATTACCAAACAGTCGCCAAAATCAGTTATCTACATTTAGATACACATTATTACCAAACAGTCGTCAAAATCAGTTATCTACATTTAGATACACAATATTACCGAACAGTCGTCAAAATCAGTTATCTACATTTAGATACACATTATTACCGAACAGTCGTCAAAATCAGTTATCTACATTTAGATACACATTATTACCAAACAGTCGTCAAAATCAGTTATCTACGTTTAGATATCTTTTTACGGAACAGGTTCTTGTCTAATGGTGTAAGTAGAAAACTCTTAACTCGTGAGAAGTAAAGATTTATATTGTATTACGTGAAATGTTGAATCAGGATTTAAAATTATGCTACCATGTATTTATATCTGTGCTAGAAAAGTCAAGATTAGCCCATCATTCTGTCACATGTTAGAGCATTTCCGAAATCTGAATGTATTTTGAAATGTATATTGTGTAAATCATTTTCTCTTCTCCAGGAAAATCTGGAAGAATCTACTGATAATGCTTTTATTAGACAATTACCTACACGTCTTGTTATATGATGTGTTGATAATGATACATTTAATAGATCTTGGATGAAACATCCATACAGTTTCAAACAGTATCAATGTTATAGTAATCAATGTGGATGGAAAACAAATTCCCACTCGCCTCCTACAGGCAGAGTTTGAAGATGAGCACAAAGTTATGAAACATTATTTTATGGAAAACAACTTCAACATGAAGGAAATGATACAAGATACGATGAATACTCTGGAGGATATACACTTGTGTCTTTGATCTGATACCAGTTTTACCTGTTGGAGATTCACACTTTAACTTGGTAAAATATGGAAATTTAAAATTTAAATATGTTTTGGTAGTACCTTATGTAACACTATAAATGTTCTAGAAACATCGTAACTGATTTATAAAAAGCTATGAACACACTCACAAGACTTGTGTATGTGATAGAAGTTTGGAGATGTATTTGTCAGTATCATCAACTTGACCATGCAGAAAACCAATTATTGTAGAAATGTACCGGTATGAAAGCTCTTATCTAGACTTGGATCCCACAGAGGTAGTAAGTATTATGAAAACCAATTATTGTAGACATGTACCGGTATGAAAGCTCTTATCTAGACTTGGATCCCACAGAGGTAGTAAGTATTATGAAAACCAATTATTGTAGAAATGTACCGGTATGAAAGCTCTTATCTAGACTTGGATCCCACAGAGGTAGTAAGTATTATGAAAACCAATTATTGTAGAAATGTACCGGTATGAAAGCTCTTATCTAGACTTGGATCCCACAGAGGTAGTAAGTATTATGAAAACCAATTATTGTAGAAATGTACCGGTATGAAAGCTCTTATCTAGACTTGGATCCCACAGAGGTAGTAAGTATTATGAAAACCAATTATTGTAGAAATGTACCGGTATGAAAGCTCTTATCTAGACTTGGATCCCACAGAGGTAGTAAGTATTATGAAAACCAATTATTGTAGAAATGTACCGGTATGAAAGCTCTTATCTAGACTTGGATCCCACAGAGGTAGTAAGTATTATGAAAACCAATTATTGTAGAAATGTACCGGTATGAAAGCTCTTATCTAGACTTGGATCCCACAGAGGTAGTAAGTATTATGAAAACCAATTATTGTAGAAATGTACCGGTATGAAAGCTCTTATCTAGACTTGGATCCCACAGAGGTAGTAAGTATTATGAAAACCAATTATTGTAGAAATGTACCGGTATGAAAGTTCTTATCTAGACTTGGATCCCACAGAGGTAGTAAGTATTATGAAAACCAATTATTGTAGAAATGTACCGGTATGAAAGTTCTTATCTAGACTTGGATCCCACAGAGGTAGTAAGTATTATGAAAACCAATTATTGTAGAAATGTACCGGTATGAAAGTTCTTATCTAGACTTGGATCCCACAGAGGTAGTAAGTATTATGAAAACCAATTATTGTAGAAATGTACCGGTATGAAAGCTCTTATCTAGACTTGGATCCCACAGAGGTAGTAAGTATTATGAAAACCAATTATTGTAGAAATGTACCGGTATGAAAGCTCTTATCTAGACTTGGATCCCACAGAGGTAGTAAGTATTATGAAAACCAATTATTGTAGAAATGTACCGGTATGAAAGTTCTTATCTAGACTTGGATCCCACAGAGGTAGTAAGTATTATGAAAACCAATTATTGTAGAAATGTACCGGTATGAAAGCTCTTATCTAGACTTGGATCCCACAGAGGTAGTAAGTATTATGAAAACCAATTATTGTAGAAATGCACCGGTATGAAAGCTCTTATCTAGACTTGGATCCCACAGAGGTAGTAAGTATTATGAAAACCAATTATTGTAGAAATGTACCGGTATGAAAGCTCTTATCTAGACTTGGATCCCACAGAGGTAGTAAGTATTATGAAAACCAATTATTGTAGAAATGTACCGGTATGTAAGTTCTTATCTAGACTTGGATCCCACAGAGGTAGTAAGTATTATGAAAACCAATTATTGTAGAAATGTACCGGTATGAAAGTTCTTATCTAGACTTGGATCCCACAGAGGTAGTAAGTATTATGAAAACCAATTATTGTAGAAATGTACCGGAATGAAAGCTCTTATCTAGACTTGGATCCCACAGAGGTAGTAAGTATTATGAAAACCAATTATTGTAGAAATGTACCGGTATGAAAGTTCTTATCTAGACTTGGATCCCACAGAGGTAGTAAGTATTATGAAAACCAATTATTGTAGAAATGTACCGGTATGAAAGTTCTTATCTAGACTTGGATCCCACAGAGGTAGTAAGTATTATGAAAACCAATTATTGTAGAAATGTACCGGTATGAAAGCTCTTATCTAGACTTGGATCCCACAGAGGTAGTAAGTATTATGAAAACCAATTATTGTAGAAATGTACCGGTATGAAAGCTCTTATCTAGACTTGGATCCCACAGAGGTAGTAAGTATTATGAAAACCAATTATTGTAGAAATGTACCGGTATGAAAGCTCTTATCTAGACTTGGATCCCACAGAGGTAGTAAGTATTATGAAAACCAATTATTGTAGAAATGTACCGGTATGAAAGCTCTTATCTAGACTTGGATCCCACAGAGGTAGTAAGTATTATGAAAACCAATTATTGTAGAAATGTACCGGTATGAAAGTTCTTATCTAGACTTGGATCCCACAGAGGTAGTAAGTATTATGAAAACCAATTATTGTAGAAATGTACCGGTATGAAAGCTCTTATCTAGACTTGGATCCCACAGAGGTAGTAAGTATTATGAAAACCAATTATTGTAGAAATGTACCGGTATGAAAGCTCTTATCTAGACTTGGATCCCACAGAGGTAGTAAGTATTATGAAAACCAATTATTGTAGAAATGTACCGGTATGAAAGCTCTTATCTAGACTTGGATCCCACAGAGGTAGTAAGTATTATGAAAACCAATTATTGTAGAAATGTACCGGTATGTAAGTTCTTATCTAGACTTGGATCCCACAGAGGTAGTAAGTATTATGAAAACCAATTATTGTAGAAATGTACTGGTATGAAAGTTCTTATCTAGACTTGGATCCCACAGAGGTAGTAAGTATTATGAAAACCAATTATTGTAGAAATGTACCGGTATGAAAGCTCTTATCTGGACTTGGATCCCACAGAGGTAGTAAGTATTATGAAAACCAATTATTGTAGAAATGTACCGGTATGAAAGTTCTTATCTAGACTTGGATCCCACAGAGGTAGTAAGTATTATGAAAACCAATTATTGTAGAAATGTACCGGTATGAAAGTTCTTATCTAGACTTGGATCCCACAGAGGTAGTAAGTATTATGAAAACCAATTATTGTAGAAATGTACCGGTATGAAAGCTCTTATCTAGACTTGGATCCCACAGAGGTAGTAAGTATTATGAAAACCAATTATTGTAGAAAGTACCGGTATGAAAGCTCTTATCTGGACTTGGATCCCACAGAGGTAGTAAGTATTATGAAAACCAATTATTGTAGAAATGTACCGGTATGAAAGCTCTTATCTGGACTTGGATCCCACAGAGGTAGTAAGTATTATGCTTGTTCATCATCTTGCTGCAAATTGTTTTTAAATATATGTCCTTATACACATGTTTTTTATGTCGATCAAAATCTTTATTGTGAGCGTATTAATAAATTATTAAAAAATATTGTGTTGAGAATGTTTTATTATAATAATGTTACCAAAAATCTGTAAAATAATCACTTGATTTATAATAAAAGAGTTAAACAGTAAGTTTTACTTATTTCATTGTTCTTCTAGTAATTAACTGATGAATTAGGGTTTTATAACGACTGTATTAATTATAGTCACATTAAGACTTGTATGACGACTGTATATCGTGCAGTGTGACACCATGGTGGTCTAGCAACACGTCCCTCTCTGATGACATCTCGCATGTCTCCAGCGCTCTCTGGTGATACTTTGTGAAACAATTACGTCATTATATTTGGTGACATCATTTAATCCCGCCTGGAAGTCTGCACGGATGTGGCGCCCTCTAACGGTGTGTATTGCGGGTGACGCCCTAACTACTTGTGTTTATAATTCATATGATAATCGTAGTAAAAGGTAAGTCATAATCTACACATCTAACGAAAGGTCATGAAATTGTACCAATAAGTAACTTAAGCATGGACGAGAAGAGATAAAGTGATTAATTAACTGGTGCTTTGGTGACTATTTAGTTCTTAAAATCAAGGTTAAATATTCATTACATTGTGTGATAAGGATGCAGTCTTTTATTAATGCCATTTAAATGTTTTTGTTTCAGTCTTAAAAATTATCTGTGTGGTTCTTTTGAACTGGTGTTAGTACATATAGATCTAATGATATCCTTAGGAAAATCGCAAGTAATATAGTTTGTGTTATTCTGTTCTCCAAGGCTAAATTAAATATTCCGACATTATATACGACATTGGACGATGCCCAGTTTCCAGCTCTTTACAGAAATATTTTATTTGGCATGGGTTAAGGTGTAACAACTATTATATATGATATTAGATAATTTATATACTTCAAACTTCAAGTAATGTTTATGATACCAGGTGATGCAGAGAGCAAGGAAAGTTTCTGAAATATCTTGATTGATATCAAATAATGTTTATATCTTAATTAGTTTGTTAACATGTTATATATCTCGCTGTTTAGTGAAATGTGATTACAAGAAAGAAATACATTTCATTGTGATGTACAACTTCAGACAAACCATAAGTCACAAATATTTCTGAGAAGCCGTACGCATGATCACTCACTGTATAACCCTCAAGCTAATTACTTGAACATCGTACGTGTTGTCGGGTGAGGTATAAATTTGAACCCGTTTATTGTAGTATTCTCTAGTCAGTGAAGCACTGTGGAAGGTTTCAGATTAATTAGATCCATTGGTTTAATTCACTTTAATGTAGGTTGTTACTTGTTTCTTCCAATACAAATAAAGACAGTTTTTACAGCTCTGATATTTCTGAATTATCAGAATGTCACATACATCAAATTTAACCAAAGTCGCTGTATTAAACAGGAGATTCGTCTGGTGAACTAATAAGTTATGTAAAATGTGAATAAATGAAATAGCAAAGAAATCAGAGACAGGAACCACGGATTTATAAAATATATAACAAACAATTCATTTGTATTCGGTGTGTTGCTACCAGTGGCGACTGTACTCTGAAAACAAAATAACAATAGTATAACCTTACAAAAATATAAACTGGATTCTAGACTGAACGAAACATGAATGAAGACTTACTATACTAAAAATGATATCAGACAGACAGAATGTAAGACTGTTAAATACTAATGGTATGATGACATCTCCAGCTATAAAACAGGTTGTTGTATTATCAGTTCTTCTATGTTGAGAGCTTCAACGATGTCATCCTAGATGCTGGTTTTAGTGAAAGTTAAATCAGTTGTTATAGTTACTCTGTTATGACTTAAATATACTTCAGTTGTTATAGTTACTCTGTTATGACTTAAATATACTTCACTTGTTATAGTTACTCTGTTATGACTTAAATATACTTCAGTTGTTATAGTTACTCTGTTATGACTTAAATATACCTTTTTAACTCTTCTATAGATTCTCAAATTTCAAAAGTATAACTTTACTGACCTGAGTTAGTTTTCATAATGATCTGGTTCTAATAGACTGGACAAAAGCTGCACAGAGATTTTCCTATGTCAAGAGTTTGTCTGAAATTTACTGTTGACTCAAAGGTCAACAAAATAACCTCTCATGTTGGGTTCGTAAGAATTTTACTGTTGACTCATAGGTCAACAAAATAACCTCTCATATCGGGTTTGTGTGAAGTTTGCTATTGACTTATGAGTCAACAAAATAACCTCTCATGTTGGGTTTGTAAGAATTTTACTGTTGACTCATTGGTCAACAAAATAACCTCCCATATTGGGTTTGTAAGAATTTTACTGTTGACTCATAAGTCAACAAAATAACCTCCCATATTGGGTTTGTAAGAATTTTACTGTTGACTCAAAGGTCAACAAAATAACCTCTCATATCGGGTTTGTGTGAATTTTTCTATTGACTCATAAGTCAACAAAATAACCTCTCATATCACAAATGAAATACGTTTCTCTATTTGTGTTATAAATGTCTGTATCTAACACCAAACTGTTAACAAAGGTTTGGTTAATTTTACATTATTCTAAGTACATTAGTTTTGGTTTCAACTTTTTCGCCCACAACTCTAAGGTGTTGCCAGTTTCTGGTGTTCAGGCAGTTCTTCCTCTTTCTTTCAGATCCACCACAAGGTTTTGGAACCATTAACACTACCCGGTTCTTGTCTGCACCAGCGTTCCTGCTTCTCTTAATGATCAGTTGTTAGAGTGGTTTCAGCTTAAACAACTTCACGCATATGTATTTCCCAATCGGCCAATCCTGGCATTAAAGAGAAGCCTGTTTAAGACGCCAGATATTTAGAGGTGTGTTAAGTGGTACATAATTGAAGGTTTGTTTGTGAAGAGCTAATTGTCGGCTGTCTACACTGCTGTGCTCGATTTTGATAGATTACAGGTAAAACAGGAAGCAAAAATAAGAGTCGACAAATCTTTGGCTAGTTTTATTAACGAATTATGGGATTGTCCCGACCATAACGCTCTCGCATTGAAAGGGTAAGCATATTCGGCGACGGGCTCCGATCCCATTGCCTGTGGATTACGAGTCAAGTGTTCTAACCACCTGGCCACCACAATGAACCGTGGAACACAGCAGTTCTATTAAGCAAGATACAGAGGGCAGATTTCTTATTGAAACTTAAAGGAATACAATGGTGGTAATTTCATCGTATTCGTGTCTATAAAGACTCCTTCACTGTAGTTTAATAAAATCGATACATGAGGAAACCAAGGTTAATATACAGTTTTACTAAACATATGAGCACAATGATCGGACTGTACCATATTGTAAACGTTTTTTAAAAATTATTCCAATATTCTATTTAGTGAGTCATGTTGTTACGAAACAACATGAAACTTAGAAACACTGAGAAAGAATGAACAGTGAAATAAATACAATAAAACATTAATATGAAGTAAATATTAAATAAAATCAATTTGTAAATAAAAAACATAAAAGTGAAAATAGAATTCAAGATTGATGGTCGTTAGTCGTTATACTTAATAAAGGTTTTTGTTAGAAGAATGCCTATAGATTATTTATATTGTAGTGGAGTTTTAGGGTTAGCTTTTCCTTAGTAAGAAGCTCAAAATGTGTTATAGTTGTAGGCTTAATGATGATAAACTGTTAATTTTGAAATCATGTAAATATAATGACATTCCGAAATAAGTTTGTTATTGTTTAAACTTTAAGCAGAAGTATAGACTGCATTTATTAGTTTTGTAGTGTAGTTTAAACATTTATAGTAGTAGTGTATAAAGTTACACTTTGTTGAGGGTCTGAAGTATTGAATAGTAACAGTATTTAATCATACAACAATGAACAGTAACAATATTAAATCATACAACAATGAACAGTAACATTATTAAATCATACAACAATGAAGAGTAACAGTATCTAATCATACAACAATGAACAGTAACAATATTAAATCATACAACAATGAACAGTAACAATATTTAATCATACAACAATGAACAGTAACAGTAATTAATCATACAACAGTGAACAGTAACAATATTTAATCATACAATAATGAACAGTAACAATATTTAATCATACAACAATGAACAGTAACAGTATCTAATCATACAACAATGAACAGTAACAATATTTAATCATACAACAATGAACAGTAACAATATTTAATCATACAACAATGAACAGTAACAATATTTAATCATACAACAATGAACAGTAACAGTATCTAATCATACAACAATGAACAGTAACAATATTTAATCATACAACAATGAACAGTAACAATATTTAATCATACAACAATGAAGAGTAACAGTATCTAATCATACAACAATGAACAGTACAATTACTTAACACCAGTTAAGCTATCGTTGATTTTGTTGTTTACACCTGAATTGTTTCTCTTGTTTAGTTTATAAAGACAAACCCACCTCCATTGTTAATTTAACCCAAGTAAACGTTCAAATATGAACACTGGTTGTTACTTTAGTTAATTTATTTTTAGAAATTTGATAGTAACGTTTGTATGGTATTTGAAATTATTATGGAAACATATAATGAATTTAGTATAAAGTACAAAAATTATGAGAACACTCAGCTTTTATGAGCTGCACAAAAGTGACTTCAAGTACTAACATACAGGAAACGTCACACCATATGATACCAAGCTTACGTAGTAATACTATTCCTCGCAGTAACGTGATGAATGCACTCGTGACTCGTTATATGATAAATGCGTACAAATTAACTGCTTCACACGACTGATTGAAGTAGTTTTATATAAACACTAAAGAGAGTAATATTTATAATAAATGTGTAGAGAACCAAACTCTTAAGTTATAACTCAGGATGTGCTTTGTTATGTGATAATCTACAATCCAGTAGAGATAGCTTGTCGAATTTTTAAGAGGACGTGTTGGATATCTACAGAAGATGTGGCTTTCTGTCTGCCTATGGAGATAAACAGATAAATATCGTGTCATTTCTTCAGAAACAAGACAGCGAATAGAAATCTCCAGCAAGACAGAAATACGGAACATGTAATAAATGTGGCGGAATTATAAAATTATACATGGAGGGAAAAAAAGCCTACTGAACATTCGTTTAGCCTAAATATGGTCCATATATCAATATTATTAAAGCGGAGAAGACATTTATGGAAACTGAGAAGGTAAAACAGTGATAAACAACTTGTCTGAATTGATGAAAATAATAAAGAACGTTTGGAACAATATTTCACAATTAAACATTGACGATCTAATAATAGAGATTTGCTCCTCTCATGAAATCACACATAGAATATAAGTGCATTGCATATCTTATTCAGACACAGAATACTGAATAACGTATAACTTATTCAGCTACAGAATGCTGGTGCACCGTATAACTTATTCAGCTACAGAATGCTGGTGCACCGTATAACTTATTCAGCTACAGAATGCTGGTGCACCGTATAACTTATTCAGCTACAGAATGCTGGTGCACTGTATAACTTATTCAGCTACAGAATGCTGGTGCACCGTATAACATATTCAGCTGCAGAATACTGGTGCACTGTATAACTTATTTGGACTCAGAATATTAGTGCAATTTCTCGTCGTTTGTGACTTCCTAATGTTTGTCTCTTTTATATTAATACGATATGATAATAGACATTATCAAATCTTTCTGCTTGTTTTAAACAATATTAATTAAGTGTTTACAAAATTCCTTCTAATTATATTTTATCATAATGTATATTTAAAATATTTAATGTTGTGGTACTGCTTACACAAGGTAGCGCTGGTATCGATGTGGTCCCAGAACTTGGCCAAATTCTTCGCAATTCAAATTTGTTCTGTCAGTAAGTTTGTTTGTGTGGTACACGAATTTCACTTATTTTCATGATGTTTATTTTACCAATTCCACTAAAATTAATGGGAAGTGTAACAATGGGAATGCTAGCGTGATAAATACGGAATATTTAAATGCAGTAATGCTAAAACTATTGGTGTAAAAGCCGATGTGATCCACTGACAAACAAAATAATGTGGCCCAATAATACGGTGTCATATTATTGTTTTGTTACATGAAAGCAAACATATCATAATTCCAATAAATTGGCAAGAACCTTGTTCTAAATTGCTGAACAATATAATTGCACCAATGAATGAAAATATGTGTATTTGGAACAGTTACTGACATTTTATAGGCTAGAAAAGTTTCCATCAGATATTATGCATCACGTAAGCCTAGTAATGGGCCTATAAAAATAACTTTGTAGACTAGTATCCTACCATAGTTAGTTTCAGATACACAGATGAAAAAAAAAATCACATGTTTCCACTGGTCACATCTGAAGCGTGAGACCACTTTCTGGACAATTCCAGATTTGAAGGCCACGAATGACCACTTCTCTTATAATATCCAGACACCAAAAAAGTTGTTCTAGGCATTATTTAACTGTTGTATTTATTATCATATTTATGAAGTAAACAATAAGCACAATAACATGGAGACAATAAAGCAAAACAAGAAGAATGTTAGTACCGGGAGTCTGACTATAGACAAGGACGGCGTCGTTACTTGCGTCATCTACTGGTATAATTATCCCAGTCCCTCGCCCGGCATGTCCAGGTTGGTTAAGGCGTTCGACTCGTAATCTGAGGGTCGAGGATTCGAATCCCAGTTGCACCAAACATGTTCGCTTTTTCAGCCGTGGGGGCGTTATAATGTGACGGTCAATCCACTATTCGTTATAGTTTTAAACTAACCCAAAAGCTACAAATGGGCTAGCTGTGCTCTGCCAATTATGGGTATCGAAACTAGGTTTGTTGCAGACATACAGTTACGACAGAAAGTGTTTTTAACCCTGCGTCGTGAGTAGTTTTTTTCTCATAACTTAAAACGTATCACGATTAGCATAATGAAAGTAGAGTATATTATAAATGTTATATTAACACACATCTACATAAACGTTTATGTAAATTGAACGACAAATGAACCGTTTATAAACAAATAACCAAACATAGGAGGGGCAGAAAGTGTTCGTGCGTCTACTTTAATGGTCAGTTGTGTAGCCTTTCAGGTGAATTACTTGGCGCAATCTCTCCTCACAGCCCTCCATGGTCGTTTGACAGTACTCGACTGGTATTTTCTTCCATTTTTCTTTACAGAAGTCCTCTAACTCTTGCAAGTTTTTTGGATGACACTGATAAATCCTGGTCTTCAGCTCGTACCAAACGTTTTTAATTGGGTTGAGATCGGGTGACTGCGATGGCCACTCCAGAACGCTTATATCATTCCTCTGCAACCAGGATTGCACATACTTCGGTGTGTGCTTAGGGTCATTGTCGTGCTGAAAGATCCAATGACGCCCAAGCCACAAGTTCCAAGCATCATTCTTGATATAAGTGCCTAATATATCAACGTACTCTTCTTTTTTCATGATTCCGTTGACGCGGTAAAAGCTGCCTACACCAGAAGAGCTGAAGGAACCTATGGCATGATAGAACCACCTCCGTGTTTAACTGTAGGAATGGTGTTCTTTGGAAGATTTTGTTCCTCCTTCTTACGGAAAATATAGCGAACATCGTTTTGACCGAAAAGCTCGATTTTAGTCCCGTCTGACCAAATAGGTCTTCCAATAGGTAAAGGGTTTATCTACATGCTTTCTTGCATATCTCAATCGTGCTTCTAAATGAACAGGCTTTAAATATGGAGTTCTACGAGGACGGCATGCTTTGAACCCAGAAGAGTGTAGCATGTTCATAACTGTAGACGTGCTTACTTCAACCCCAGTTTCCCTTACCAGTTTCTGTATGTCATTACGTTTTAAACGAGGGTTCCTACTAACTTCTCTGAGAACCTTGCTCTTGGTTCTCTCTGGAATTTTGGTGGGGCGTCCGGAGCAAGGGAGGTTAGCAGTTGATCTGTAAGCTTAAACTTGGCAATTATGCTTTGAACAGTAGATTTCGGCACATTATGTGTTCGCCATGATGACCAAGCAGATAATGACGAAACGGCGCTAAATTGCCGGAAGTACAATTTTTGCTGGCTAAATTCCAATAATTATGAACCCAATGTCTAGTTCTGGAATGGTATAATGTAGTTTATTCGCCAAACTAAACAAAATGTTTACGGGAATATCAGTTTTTCACACGTTCTGAACCGTACGAACATTTTCTGCTCCTCCTATTTTTGGTTATTTGTTTATAAACAGTTTATTTGTCGTTTAATTTACATAAAAATTTATGTAGATGTGTGTTAGTATAATATTAATAATATATTACATGCCTATCGTGATACTTTTTAAGTTATAAGCAAAAAACTACTCGGGACGCAAGGGTACGAACACTTTCTGTCGTAATTGTACCACTATACTACGGGAGGTCTATGATGAAGTATATTGAGCTAGTAGCACAGCAGTATGTGTAGCCCTTTGTGTAGATTTGTGCTTAAACACAAAACAAACAAACAGATTGAGCTATTTTGTAAATAGAAAATTCGCTAATTATATATGTTTGATAGATGGCCTTATTAGTTAAAATTGGGTTTCCTTACGTAACTTTAATTTATTTGAATACTTTACATATACTAATTCAGAGACGAATCTTGAAAGAATCGAACTACAGCGCCACGTATGAAAAGACTAATACTTATATCTTAGGCCCAAGGTTAATTCCTGATCTCTTGAGAATGAGATGAACTCTGGTTATAATAATTATATGTATAAGTCAAGTTCTTGCTGAAGAATGACCGTCATGTATCGTGAGACTGCACATCTCAGAAAGTCAGAACGTTTTTATGAATACATCAGTTGTTTTGTTTTTCATATAGGCACTAAAACTTCAACAGAAGAGCATTTAGGAGACCAACTTATCCCAAAATGACAACCGTCTCAAACTATACCAGCATCAGGATCGAAAGTTAATGATTTGAATACGAAAGAAAACCATCTGATTCAAAAACATGTTGCGATGAAGCGAGGTTTATCACCTGATACTGTTACCAAGATAATTAATAAAGATTTGACAAAAGCTTTCAATCACAAATAGAAACTGAACACTGATTTTATGACAACCCAATCTGACTAAACATTTGTAAAATTCCTCGTGCAGTTCAAGCGGATTTGTATGTCATTTGCTAATCCACGTTGTCTTGGAAACCGACAATCTTCTACAGTGGAATATTTCTTGAAAACCGTCCAAAGAGAGTGGTTTACGGTAGGTTTTGTTAAAATTCGAGGACTGGTTCCACACAAATGGTTTCGTTCTTAAATAAATAAGTGTGATATATTTCGCTGTTCCTCGCATAAACTTATGAGAGTGAAAATTAGAAAATTTGACAAAAACATGAACATTATAGGAAATAGGGAAGGCTGGCACAAGGAATATTAAATTACAGTTAACCTAGGTTAAAGGTCAGGCTGGCACAAGGAATAGTAAATTAACAGTTAACCTAGGTCGAAGGTCAGGCTGGCACAAGGAATATTAAATTACAGTTAACCTAGGTCGAAGGTCAGGCTGGCACAAGGAATAGTAAATTAACAGTTAACCTAGGTCGAAGGCTTGGCATGAATAACCAGTAACAAAGGTTTTCTAAAATTTCTTAAAAAACAGGTTATACAAAGTTCATCACTCACTAACGTAACCTGAAGAATCATAATTTATGAAAACGTAAAGGTTTTTATGAAGATTAACTAACCACTCGATCTTTCAGTTTTCAGTTATATCGAGAAACCCACTTGTAGAAAAAATATATATGTAAAAAATGTTCTCAACACAAACGAGCCGATTTTACATATATATTCTTTAACTTTTCAGTTTTATATTTAACTACCATACGAGTACATGTCCTGTAGATTGACGTATTTAACTATCATACAAGTAGATGTTCGGTAGTCTGATGTATTTAATTACTATACAAGTAAATGTTCGGTAGTCTGATGTATTTAACTACCATAGAAGTAGATGTCCTGTAGATTGATGTATTTAACTACCATACAAGTAGATGTTCTGTAGTCTGATGTATTTAACTACCATACAAGTAGATGTTCTGTAGATTGATGTATTTAACTACCATACAAGTAGATGTTCTGTAGTCTGATGTATTTAACTACCATACAAGCAGATGTCCTGTAGGTTGATGTATTTAACTACGATATTACGTTTGAGGAAATCAGGACTGAAAATGAAAGCCGTAGAATGTATAAAGTACATGCTAAACATTTTCCCAAATAATAAACAGGGTTGGAGTTTCCACCAACTCTTTGAGTCCATATAATAAACAGGGTTGGAGTCTCCATCAACCTGAGTCCCTATAATAAACAGGGTTGGAGTCTCCACCAACCTGAGTCCATATAATAAACAGAGTTGGAGTCTCCACCAAACCTTTGAGTCCACATAACAAACAGGGATGGAGTCTCCACCCATTCTTTTGTCCATATAATAAACAGGAATAGAGTGTCCAATCATTTTTTAACATTAGTAAACTGATTTACAATCAAAGAAAAATGTCCTCAGATTTGTAGGTTTTGTATCACATTCTTGATATACACTGCTGGCCAAAATCTTAAGGCCAATGAACATAAAGAAAAAATATGCATTTTGCGTTGTTAGACTCAACCACTTATTTAAGTAGAGCTCGAAGGATGAAAATAAGAAAAGGGAAAACAAAAAAATGTTTTTAGCATTTAATAGGGAAAATATAAACACTATGAAATTAGCCTAAATACTAGCGGGTCAAAAGTTTAAGACCATACCAAAAAGAAGTCTTAAAGAGGGTAGGAAATGCCCAACAAGAGGTCTCAGTGGTGAGTTGCACAGCCGTCATTGCGAATAACTGCAAACATTTGCATTGTCGATATAAGCGTTTGTAGAAGGCTGGCTGGAATGTTATTCCAAGTGGTGAAGATGGCTTCCCGAAGATCATGCACTGTTTGGAATTGACGTCCGTTCCCATAGACTTCCCTTGCCATCCATCCCAAACATTTTCAATGGAGTTCAGTTCGGGCGAACACGCTGGATGATCCAAAATAATCACGTTATTTGCCATGACTTTATACTGCAGGCATTGTGGATTGCAGCGTTGTCTTGCTGAAAGATCCAGTCAGTTCCACACAATCAAGGGTCTTCGTCAATAAGGATGCTCTCTCCAACATGCCAATGCAGCCAGCTACTGTTTGACGCCCCTGTATAACCTGAAACTTCATTGTTGCATGGAAGGAGAAAGCACCCCAGATCATGATGGAACCTTCTCCACTTTGTCGTGTAGAAAATGTCTCCAGTGGGATATCTTTATCGTGCCACGAACGTTGGAAGCCATCTGGACCATCAAGCTGTTTTGTGGTGTGGAAGGAGGCGTGGCCTTTGAAGACGTTTACGGTTTCTAAAGCCTTTCTCTCGTAGATGCCGTCTTATTGTTCTTGAACTGCATTCTTCGTCCGTAAGGACCTTAATCTGGTTCGACTATCGGCTTATGTCTTGCCGGACAACTTGTCGAATCCTCCTGCTCAACGCCGGAGAAATTTTCTTGAAATTCTTGTTCCGTATCCCCCAGGGTCTTTTAAGAACTTTGCAACAGCAGTTTTACTACACCAAATCTTACCAGCTATGGCACGTTCAGAGAGACCTTGCTTTTGCAGCTTGACAATTCTGCCACGTTCAAACTTTGTTAAAGTTTCAACCTTTGCCATGTTTTCACCCAATCTAACACAGAAGATGTCAGTGTGAGATATTGACAACGCTAATGCTTGAACACAAATGGCTAAATTTCGTTACGTGTTTACTAATTAACGCTTTGTTTCAGTATGGTCTTAAACTTTTGACCAGCTAGTATTTAGGCTAATTTCATAGTGTTCACATTTTCCCTATTAAATGCTAAAAACATTTTTTTTATTTTCCCTTTTCTTATTTTCATCTTTCGAAACTCTACTCAAATAAGTGGTTGAGTCTAACAGTGCAAAATGCATATTTTTTCTTTATATTCATTGGCCTTAAGATTTTAACCAGCAGTGTATTTGTGGCTAGATTTTGAAAGGTAGCTGCAGAAAGTTTTCAGTGACTGAAACTGATTCACATCTTAAATGGGGTGAAGACAGTAAAGAGGAATTTCAGTCAAGATAATACACTCTGTCTGATGTTCCGGTTGGGAATTTTCCTCGACTGCAATGTTCATACATTTTGAGAAATACGGTGACAGTGAATAGTGTTGTTTTTCATAGGTTCAACATGGTGTAAGATGTGTGTAAAACGTTTACTGACTGTACATATGTGAACGAAAGAATTTTCAGTATTTATAGTATTGAAACTCTTGCTACATGAGAGTTTGCTACTAAAGTGGTTAATGGACTTCAGTCTGATTGCATAAGAAAGTTATATGCATATAATCTCAATATTATGTGGAACAAAAGAAATGTTGACAGATGTACTTTATATAAGCACTATTTACAAAACAGAATGTAATGTTTACACAAACTCCAATACCATTGTACTGATGGACGTCATACGATCACTGTGGATGCTTTACTAACCATTGTTTCTTTAGCTGTGTGAATAATATTGCTAACGGTACAAAGTACTGTTTGTTAGCACACACCTACATTGTACTAACTGTACCGTGCCAGTGTATCGGAACTTTATCTGAGAAAGAGGAACTTGGGTGTTTAAGCCTAAATCTCCACATTGTTGCACCAGAGACTCACTTATCTTTCCACCCAAGTCAGGTTTGTTGCGTCTGTGGTATGTTATATCCAAGTAAAACCGACTGCACACTGGATGAAGAATCCATGATGCCATTAAAAGTATTGTAACGAGGGTTCAGATAAACGAATTTATTCACACGTTAATGATTGTTAAAGACATTATGTTTCGGATGTTAAACCGACGTAAAGAATCTCCGAATATAAAATTATATATACAATTAGTTGTTTAACATGCAGTTACAAGAATGAAGGGTTGTAGTTCAAACGCCACACACATTTTAACGTGCTGTTTATTCAGTTTATTATGAGATAATGATTATTTATTTAGTTTAAAAGTGAGTTTTTACATCAATATTTGGTTGTCTTTATTAAACTATATCTTATACAGTTGTCTTAATTATAATTTCATACATTTTTACATTCAATGATATAATTATCACTAAAGATCAAATTATTTTATAGTTTCTTTTATCTTAATGTTTTTCAAGTTGAGTTTTGTTGTGATTAGTTTCATCTTAATGTTTTTCAAGTTGAGTTTTGTTGTGATTAGTTTCATATTAATGTTTTTGAAGTTGAGTTTTGTTGTGATTAGTTTCACCTTAATGTTTTTGAAGTTGAGTTTTGTTGTGATTAGTTTCATCTTAATGTTTTGAAGTTGAGTTTTGTTGTGATTAGTTTCATCTTAATGTTTTTCAAGTTGAGTTTTGTTGTGATTAGTTTCACCTTAATGTTTTTGAAGTTGCGTTTTGTTGTAATTAGTTTCATCTTAATGTCTTTGAAGTTGAATTTTGTTGTGATTAGTTTCATCTTAATGTTTTTCAAGTTGAGTTTTGTTGTAATTAGTTTCATCTTAATGTTTTTCAAGTTGAGTTTTGTTGTGATTAGTTTCATCTTAATGTTTTTCAAGTTGAGTTTTGTTGTGATTAGTTTCATCTTAATGTTTTTCAAGTTGAGTTTTGTTGTAATTAGTTTCATCTTAATGTTTTTCAAGTTGAGTTTTGTTGTGATTAGTTTCATCTTAATGTTTTTCAAGTTGAGTTTTGTTGTGATTAGTTTCATCTTAATGTTTTTGAAGTTGAGTTTTGTTGTGATTAGTTTCATCTTAATGTTTTTCAAGTTGAGTTTTGTTGTGATTAGTTTCATCTTAATGTTTTTGAAGTTGAGTTTTGTTGTGATTAGTTTCATCTTAATGTTTTTGAAGTTGAGTTTTGTTGTGATTAGTTTCATCTTAATGTTTTTCAAGTTGAGTTTTGTTGTGATTAGTTTCACCTTAATGTTTTTGAAGTTGCGTTTTGTTGTAATTAGTTTCATCTTAATGTCTTTGAAGTTGAGTTTTGTTGTGATTAGTTTCATCTTAATGTTTTTCAAGTTGAGTTTTGTTGTAATTAGTTTCATCTTAATGTTTTTCAAGTTGAGTTTTGTTGTGATTAGTTTCATCTTAATGTTTTTCAAGTTGAGTTTTGTTGTGATTAGTTTTATCTTAATGTTTTTCAAGTTGAGTTTTGTTGTGATTAGTTTCATCTTAATGTTTTGAAGTTGAGTTTTGTTGTAATTAGTTTCATCTTAATGTCTTTGAAGTTGTGTTTTGTTGTGATTAGTCTCATCTTAATGTTTTTGAAGTTGAGTTTTGTTGTAATTAGTTTCATCTTAATGTTTTTGAAGTTGAGTTTTGTTGTGATTAGTTTTATCTTAATGTCTTTGAAGTTGAGTTTTGTTGTGATTAGTTTTATCTTAATGTTTTTGAAGTTGGGTTTTGTTGTGATTAGTTTCATATTAATGTTTTTGAAGTTGCGTTTTGTTGTGATTAGTTTCAATTTAATGTTCTTAAAGTTGAACTGTTTGTTTTTAGTTAAGTATAAAACTACACAATGAGCCATCTATGCTCTACGTTGTAAGTTTGCAGACGTACCACCCTCTGCAAACAATTTGCTATGATTTTCGCTCAAAGCTAAACGAGGGCTATCTGCGCTAGCCGTCCCTAACTTAGCAGTGTAAGACTAAAGGGAAGGCAACTAGTCAGGCTACTCTTTTACCAAAGAATATTGTGTTTGACCGTCACATTATCACACCCTCACGGTTGAAAGAGCGACATGTTTTGTGTGACGGGGATTTGAACTCGCGACCCTCAGATTACGAGTCGAGTGCCTTGACCACCTGGCCATGCCAGGACGGAACTGAACACAATACATTCTAAACCAGCTGTTTATGTATTATTGCCACATTATCTTGTATTATAATTATGTTACTGCTACATATATTCATATTTATAATATAATTGATTTTTCACTATTGGTTTATAATGTTTGTAATTTATTTTTATCGTCAATTATTATAATATGTTGTTCATTTATTCTTCAGATCTCTATTCTAATGTTATTAATATTGTATTGTACAATGGAATACGACCTTTAGTGTATTATACAATACTCTTGGTATTGTATAATATAATGGAATATGACTTTTAGTGTATTCTAGTTTTAGAGCCTTCACCATACTCGAGAAAGGACAAGCCACTCTGCTTGGAACGCCTTGCAAATAATATATGTTTCCATGTGGTACTAATGTTACGTCTCTAATTCAATATATACCATTTTCTATTACAGAGGTTTTAACATTTTATTTCACTGTGTTTAGTCTTTGTCACGTGTATGTTCCATTCGTCATTGTGCCATGAGTTCTTTGAGTTTGATATGTGTCTTAGTCCTGAGTAACACAGATTCATAGTTTCGTAAAGACTGTAAGATGTGTAATAACATTCAGTACAACTTGACATTCAGTCACATAACAATAACCTGAGATATCACTTAGGGTATGTCAGTAACATAAGGTATATTTTTATACAGATTTTAGTTAATGTTCAGAAACAATATTTTTATGTTTAACGATTAATCAAGAAATACTGTAATTATCACGTTCATAACACCTATCTACATGTCTAACCTGTGTTGTGGGCTCAGATTTTGACTGTCCCTGTCACACTACATCTCTACATGTCTAACCTATGTTGTGGGCTCAGATTTTGACTGTCCCTGTCACACTATATCTCTACATGTCTAACCTATGTTGTGGGCTCAGATTTCGACTGTCCCTGTCACACTACATCTCTACATGTCTAACCTATGTTGTGGGCTCAGATTTCGACTGTCCCTGTCACACTACATCTCTACATGTCTAACCTATTTTGTGGGCTCAGATTTTGACTGTCCCTGTCACACAACCTCTCTACATGTCTAACCTATGTTGTGGGCTCAGATTTCAACTGTCCCTGTCACACTATTAAGCAGTTACTTTGGTATTAATAGTTCAAAATGAACTGGTTAACATTGCCTCGAGTAAGATGAACTTGGCGTACAAGCTTAAGAAGGTATAAGCCTGAGAAAGTACACACCTGAGGAAGTACACACCTGAGAACATACAATCCTGAGAAAGAAAGCCTAAGAAGGTACAAACCTATGAAAGTACAAGTCTGAAAAAGTACAAACCTGAGAAGATACAACTCTGTGAAAGTACAACCCTGAGAAGGTACAACCCTGAGAAAGTACAACCCTGAGAAGGTACAACCCTGAGAAGGTACAACCATGAGAAAGTACAACCCTGAGAAGGTACAATCCTGAGAAGGTACAACCCTGAGAAAGTACAACCCTGAGAAGGTACAACCCTGAGAAGATACAACCCTCCTACCAAGTGGTTCCTGGCTTTCTTTTCTCCCATCAAGCTACTGGTTCTGTCAGATATGATTACATAACATTTCCACCAGTAAAATTCTTAATTCCATGTCTACTTTTAAGGCCAAGTTTTAACAGACGATTGGCACAAAAGCCTAATGAAATTAAACCAAGAGACGTGATTGGTCAAATGGTGCTGCTGTGATTACATATGCTCCAATTCTTTTCGAGTACATAACAAATATCAATATTTCTAAACTCAGTCTACTGTCAGGTTAAGCTAAACAGTAATTTTATGTGATTTGACTGATTTTTGAGCATACTTTTATAATTAAATAAATATATGACTGACGCTAGCCATGAAGTGCTTTTAAAAGGTGCTTGTAGTGGTTACACTACTGAACATGTATATTTATATTGAATATACGGAACGCAATTTTTTTATTTTGTAATTACATTTTATAATATTAATACTAGAGATGTAAATAAATATGGTATTAAATGAAGTTCTGTTGATTATTCAACTACATTTATTCTTATTAATTATATATTCTAATGGACATAAACAAAATGATAAAAATAACTTGAGAAAAAGAAATAACAATGGATGACTAGATTCTGATGCAACAAACGCCTATATTCTTCATTGACAACGTTAAGTTTACGGAGTTACAACTCTTAAGTCTGAGATTCGATTCCACATGGTGGACGCAGTAGATTGCAAAATTTGACTTTACTCTAAACAAACCAAACAAACACTTAGGGGAATCGAACCCCTGAATTTAGCGTTGTAAATCCGTAGAATCACCGCTATACCAGCGGGGTTAAGTAAGAGAAAGGCATGTTTCGTTCTGTAGAAATTCTTTATAAGAAAACCCTGTTTTGATGTATTTAAATAATGTAATACGGAAAGTGCTTATTTAAGGGGTTGTTTCTGTTAGGTTTAAAAGGAGCTGAATTATTTACAGTAGGTGTCTGTGACTTTTTGGTGATAAATGTCAACAATAATCGAACAAACGCGTAATCCATTTGCTTTAAATTAATATATTCAAGAAAATTCAAACGCATGCACAAAACATTGTTAGATTACTGGTTATCATTATTGACTTTAGTGCTTTATTATTTCTTTTTATTTTGTCAAAGGGCAAAACAGGTTAATTCAGTTAATTTAGAACCCAACTGATAAGACAAATTATTTCTTCTCTATTCTGTTATTACAATACAGTTAATGATAAATCCACTCACGTTATCTCGTTGGTTACTAGACTTGTATACACAACTTTAAATAATTGTTTCTGTTTCGTCAAAGTATACAAAGATGAGTTCAATGACTTTTGAACACCCTTTGGCAAGAGAAATTATTTCTTCTCTATTCTGTTATTACAATAAAATTAGTGATAAATCCACTCACGTTATCTCGTTAGTTACTAGACTTCTATGCACAACTTTAAATAATTGTTTCTGTTTCGTCAAAGTATACAAAGATGAGTTCAATGGCTTTTGAACACCCTTTGATAAAACAAATTATTTCTGCTCTATTCTGTTACACTGTGAAACAAAAACTCTAGAAATATCTAACTTCTACTAGCAACAATATTAAACACAATGAGAAAACCTGGAAGATTCGAGGAAGAGATAAGAATAAAAAAAATCCTAGTGCAACAATAAAATTACTTACACAACTTACGACTCGTGCTAAATTACGTAACGAAACTTGTCATAACGATCACTTTTAAAATAAATAACTTTAATATTCTTGTTTTATGAAACATTTAAAGCACTAAACTATCTAAACTAAACAGTCTTGTATAACCAGCAGTGTTGTATTTGTTGTGGTCGTTTATGTTGTGTCCTATAAAACAAATAAGTGATTTTCACACTTCACATAGCTAGCAACAGAGAAAAACAATAGTTACATACACTTGAAAGTGAAGTTTCCTGAATATATCTGTTTCCTCTTCACCATAAGATAGGCTACATGTGGCTTAAAGGTTAATATATTAGACCGTGAATCCAATGACTCATTTTTCACCTTCCATTGCTGCAAATTCTCTTTACAAACTTAGTTGTGTAGAGCAATTGTAAGAGTAACTATTTGATTAGAATATTCCATTGGGTTCTATTAATTAGCTTATTTCTGTTCTACTGGTCCAAAGTTAAGGGCAACTAGTACATACAGTTGTTATGAGTATTTGTGTGAATGTTGGCGTTTTAAATCCTCAGTATGTCTGTCACGGCTCAACATTAGAAGTCATCGGTTAATAAAATGTCTTTACGTTTTCATTTTAATACAATAGGTGGCTACAAATTAGTATTTAAACAAAGCTTTTCTAACACTAACAGTAACTTATTGACATCATTTTTTGATTCTACAAATGGAAAATAGGCATTAACACAAAAAGAGTTTTCAACAATTAATTAAGGATTTTGAAATACAGAACTAAAGTAAGTAGACTTTCAACTGCTACACAAGGCTAGTTTAAACTAAAGTAAGTAGACTTTCAACTGCTACACAAGGCTAGTTTAAACTAAAATAAGTAGACTTTCAACTGTTACACAAGGCTAGTTTAAACTAAAATAAGTAGACTTTCAACTGCTACACAAGGCTAGTTTAAACTAAAGTAAGTAGACTTTCAACTGCTACACAAGGCTAGTTTAAACTAAAATAAGTAGACTTTCAACTGCTACACAAGACTAGTTTAAACTAAAGTAAGTAGACTTTCAACTGCTACACAAGGCTAGTTTAAACTAAAGTAAGTAGACTTTCAACTGCTACACAAGGCTAGTTTAAACTAAAGTAAGTAGACTTTCAACTGCTATACAAGGCTAGTTTAAACTAAAGTAAGTAGACTTTCAACTGCTACACAAGGCTAGTTTAAACTAAAGTAAGTAGACTTTCAACTGCCACACAAGGCTAGTTTAACCTAAAATAAGTAGACTTTCAACTGCTACACAAGGCTAGTTTAAACTAACCTAAGTATACTTTTAACTACTACACAAGGCTAGTTTAAACTAAAGTAAGTAGACTTTCAACTGCTACACAAGGCTAATTTAAACTAAAATAAGTAGACTTTCAACTGCTACACAAGGCTAGTTTAAACTAACCTAAGTATACTTTTAACTACTACACAAAGCTAGTTTAAACTAAATTAAGTAGACTTTCAACTGCTACACAAGGCTAGTTTAAACTAAAGTAAGTAGACTTTCAACTGCCACACAAGGCTAGTTTAAACTAAAGTAAGTAGACTTTCAACTGCTACACAAGGCTAGTTTGAACTAAAGTAAGTAGACACTCAACTGCCACACAAGGCTAGTTTAAACTAAAGTAAGTAGACTTTCAACTGCTACACAAGGCTAGTTTAAACTAAAATAAGTAGACTTTCAACTGCTACACAAGGCTAGTTTAAACTAACCTAAGTATACTTTTAACTACTACACAAGGCTAGTTTAAACTAAAGTAAGTAAACTTTCAACTGCTACACAAGGCTAGTTTAAACTAAAATAAATTGACTTTCAACTGCTACACAAGGCTAGTTTAAACTAAAGTAAGTAGACTTTCAACTGCTACACAAGGCTAGTTTAAACTAAAGTAAGTAAACTTTCAACTGCTACACAAGGCTAGTTTAAACTAAAATAAGTATACTTTTAACTGCAACACAAGGCTAGTTTAAACTAAAGTAAGTAGACTTTCAACTGCTACACAAGGCTAGTTTAAACTAAAATAAATTGACTTTCAACTGCTACACAAGGCTAGTTTAAACTAAAGTAAGTAGACTTTCAACTGCTACACAAGGCTAGTTTAAACTAAAGTAAGTAGACTTTCAACTGCTACACAAGACTGGTTTAAACTAAAATAAGTAGACTTTCAACTGCTACACAAGGCTAGTTTAAACTAAAGTAAGTAGACTTTCAACTGCTACACAAGGCTAGTTTAAACTAAAGTAAGTAGACTTTCAACTGCTACACAAGGCTAGTTTAAACTAAAATAAGTAGACTTTCAACTGCTACACAAGGCTAGTTTAAACTAAAGTAAGTAGACTTTCAACTGCTACACAAGACTAGTTTAAACTAAAGTAAGTGGACTTTCAACTGCTACACAAGGCAAGATTAAACTAAAGTAAGTAGACTTTCAACTGCTATACAAGTCTAGTTTAAACTAAAGTAAGTAGACTTTCAACTGCTACACAATGCTAGTTTAAACTAAAATAAGTAGACTTTTAACTGCAACACAAGGCTAATTTAAACTAAAGTAAGTTGACTTTCAACTGGTACACAAGGCTAGTGTAAACTAAAGTAAGTAGACTTTCAACTGCTACACAAGGCTAGTTTAAACTAAAGTAAGTAGACTTTCAACTGCTACACAAGGCTAGTTTAAACTAAAGTAAGTAGACTTTCAACTGCTACACAAGGCTAGTTTAAACTAAAATAAGTATATTTTTAACTGCTACACAATGCTAGTTTAAACTAAAGTAAGTAGACTTTTAACTGCTACACAAGGCTAGTGTAAACTAAAGTAAGTAGACTTTCAACTGCTACACAAGGCTAGTTTAAACTAAAGTAAGTAGACTTTCAACTACTACACAAGGCTAGTTTAAACTAAAGTAAGTAGACTTTCAACTGCTACACAAGGCTAGTTTAAACTAAAGTAAGTAGACTTTCAACTGCTACACAAGGCTAGTTTAAACTAAAGTAAGTAGACTTTCAACTGCTACACAAGGCTAGTTTAAACTAAAGTAAGTAGACTTTCAACTGCTACACAAGGCTAGTTTAAACTAAAGTAAGTAGACTTTCAACTGCTACACAAGGCTAGTTTAAACTAAAATAAGTAGACTTTCAACTGCTACACAATGCTAGTTTAAACTAAAGTAAGTAGACTTTCAACTGCTACACAAGGCTAGTTTAAACTAAAGTAAGTAGACTTTCAACTGCTACACAAGGCTAGTTTAAACTAAAATAAGTAGACTTTCAACTGCTACACAAGGCTAGTTTAAACTAAAGTAAGTAGACTTTCAACTGCTACACAAGACTAGTTTAAACTAAAGTAAGTGGACTTTCAACTGCTACACAAGGCTAGATTAAACTAAAGTAAGTAGACTTTCAACTGCTATACAAGTCTAGTTTAAACTAAAGTAAGTAGACTTTCAACTGCTACACAAGGCTAGTTTAAACTAAAGTAAGTAGACTTTCAACTGCTACACAAGGCTAGTTTAAACTAAAGTAAGTAGACTTTCAACTGCTACACAATAGATGTTTGTCTATTATTTGGAAATTGTTTGTGTTATATTTGATGCTTATGTGTTATTTGAAAAGATGTTTATCTTATATTTGATGCTGATATATCATTTGAAGTGTTTGCCCCATACAGAAAAATCAGACAGAAAACATAAAATGTTTGAAACCTGAATGTGAAGAGTTTTCAAACACAATGTTAATAGGTTCAGCTCCTATGTTATTTATTAATGTTAATAAAAAATGTCTTGCTGAAATACATATATATGGACCACAACATTAAGATAAAATGGGAGAATTTTGGGGTTAAAATTCCATTTTGGCAGATTTCATAGTTCATTATATCGGGCTCCATGGGAGCTCAATATTTCGAAAATCATAACGTGTTAAAATTGATATAAAATACTGTTATAGTGTAATGGAAAAATTGAGACATAATGTGATTATGTTTAAAACTTACATTTAGAATACAAAATAATTTGTGTTACATCATGTAAGGTATCACAGTGGATACAGCTAAATGTGTGATGTTTATAGTAGCAAAGGAGACAATATAGCAAGCAAGTTAAGAAATGATTCACTGTTGTAACAAGCATGTTATTCTTGGTAAAATGATTCACTATTGTAACAGCCTGTTATTGTTGGTAAAATGATGCACTATTGTAACAGCATGTTATTGTTGGTAAAATGATGCACTATTGTAACAAGCATGTTATTGTTGGTAAAATGATTCGCTATTGTAACAAGCATGTTATTGTTGGTAAAATGATGCACTGTTGTAACAAGCATGTTATTGTTGGTAAAATGATGCACTGTTGTAACAAGCATGTTATTGTTGGTAAAATGATGCACTGTTGTGCATTTTGATAATTTGAATGTAATCAATTACTTGTAACTGGAAGTGAAACCTTAATTTCTAGATACATTCATTACTAAAATTTCATATTTTTATATTTTGAAAAAGCATTTTACTAAATACAAACACGTAAAATATTTTCAGAAATAGGGGTGGACAATACTCTGTGTAGCTAAGCTGAGTATAATACCTATGCACCATGAAAGTAAGAAAACATGAGCTCAAAACTGCAACGACGGTAAGACAGGTTCCGTACAATACCATATTATATTACCATATAAACATAATACCATATTATATTATCATATAATTATAATATCATATTATATTACCATATAAACATAATACCATATTATATTATCATATAATTATAATATCATATTATATTACCATATAAACATAATACCATATTATATTATCATATAATCATAATACCATATTATATTATCATATAATCATAATACCATATTATATTACCATATAGTCATAATACCATATTATATTACATATTCAACCTATTGTGTTAGCAACCAGAACAGTATGATAACAAAGAAACAGAACTGAAAACTAAGGAATGTGTGACATGTAAAGGCATGTGACAAACTCGATAATGGAACTGAATGTTAACTACAATGTACATAAAGAAACAGTGTTTTTATATCACTGTTTGTGTTCTAGGCACCGAGGTGGCAAACTCAATAATGGAACTGAATGTTAACTACAATGTACATAAAGAAACAGTGTTTTTATATCACTGTTTATGTTCTAGGTACCGATGTGGCAAACTCAATAATGGAATTGAGTGTTAACTACAATGTACATAAAGAACCAGTGTTTTTATATCACTGTTTGTGTTCTAGGTACCGATGTGCCAAACTCAATAATGGAACTGAATGTTAACTATAATGTACATAAAGAAACAGTGTTTTTATATCACTGTTTGTGTTCTAGGTACCGATGTAGCAAACTCAATAATGGAACTGAATGTTAACTACAATGTACATAAAGAAACAGTGTTTTTATATCACTGTTTGTGTTCTAGGTACCGATGTAGCAAACTCAATAATGGAACTGAATGTTAACTACAATGTACATAAAGAAACAGTGTTTTTATATCACTGTTTATGTTCTAGGTACCGATGTAGCAAACTCAATAATGGAATTGAGTGTTAACTATAATGTACATAAAGAAACAGTGTTTTTATATCACTGTTTGTGTTCTAGGTACCGATGTAGCAAACTCAACAATGGAATTGAGTGTTAACTAGAATGTACATAAAGAAACAGTGTTTTTATATCACTCTTTATGTTCTAGGTACCGATGTGGCAAACTCAATAATGGAATTGAGTGTTAACTAGAATGTACATAAAGAAACAGTGTTTTTATATCACTCTTTATGTTCTAGGTACCGATGTGGCAAACTCAACAATGGAATTGAGTGTTAACTAGAATGTACATAAAGAAACAGTGTTTTTATATCACTGTTTGGCACCAAAAAAACTGAGTCATTTTTTTTTCTAAAATAAATGTGAACAATGTAAAAGTTTTTCGTAAAAACTAAATTTGAAACTAAAGCTCATCTATAATAATTAACATTACATAAAATAGAACAAAAACCAATGCTCGTAATCATAGATACCACAAGATAATTACAGATTTTTGTTGTAGCTGACTGAGATAAAAATCTGTTTATCTTACTATTTGCTCACAATCAAACAAAGATGGGAAAACTCGAATTCTTACCAAGTCTTGGTAATGTATCCAATAACCTGAGTCAATCTGTTTATCACATACGTTTATCCCTTCACCCACGGCATCTTGCAAGCTATTACGTGAAAGCGGGTGTCTAGATAAGCTGAAATTATTATTTTATGACTGAATATGATAGTTCAGGGTTACGATTTCAGTCTGTTAGTAAATGTTAAAATTCAAGCCTGTAAGTTACGGCAAATTAAAAGCATTCAAGGAGTTGCTGAGTCCATTTCAACCTTTTAAAGTAGAAATAACATTAAGAAATAAAAGGAAGTACAACAACAAAGAAAAACGAAGTACAATGATATGAGGCAAACGTGGATTTAAAAATAAAAACATACTTTAACTCAACCAAGAAGAAAAAACGAAAGGCCAGAAGCTTGATAAAACTTAGCAACATGCAGATGGAAACTACGGTTGGAAAATCAATTTGAAAATACGATCACGAACCGCCCAGGAAGTGAATGAGACGTAGCACATGGACTAACAGGGAAACATTCTTCTGGGAATAATCTTCGAGAAATAAAACCTCCTGGTAGTGATGAAGAATAAAGCTTAGAGAAGAAAGCTGGTCTTTAGAACAACATTAACTTGGTTTTAAAGGTCGAGTGGAACTTAGGACTAGAGTCAAGGGAATATAAAACTCACATAGTTGATAACGTACAGAAGGAAAATAATTTGAGATGTTTGAGAAAGCTCATTTTTTTTTTCTGAGTGTTTACTCACGTCTTCTTAAAACTAGTTGTCGCTTTGCACGTTGGCCCTAGTTAGTCTAACTATGCAGCAAATGAGTGTTTGTGAAGCATAGTTCTGATATGTTAATAGGCTGAGTTGTCTGTGAAAAACCAAAGTTCAAATTTCACGTGTTCCTGGCTCTAGATTTTTAATAAGCAAAGCTCTCTATTATCCTGAATTCGATTATCATTATTACAGATGAGTTCGTAATAATTTCAGATAAATGTTTTTTCTCCTAACCGACAACGCTAAAATCAGAGGTTCAATTCCCCTCGGTGAACTCCGCAGACAGCCTGGAGTGGCTTTGCTACAAGAAAACATACATACAAACACATACATTCTTCAAACCGTCGTTTTGTTTACGCTTTTATTTTCAAGGAACTATAAAAGTCACATGTTATAAAATAATATAAAACTACATGTATAACAATATAATGGAACTAGCCGAATGAATTAAAATCAATTACCTCTTTCTTCCTTTGTGAACCAGGCCTGGCATGGCCAAGCGCGTAAGGCGTGCGACTCGTTATCCGAGGGTCGCGGGTTCGCGCCCGCGTCGCGCTATACATGCTCGCCCTCCCAGCCGTGGGGGCGTATAATGTGACGGTCAATCCCACTATTCGTTGGTAAAAGAGTAGCCCAAGAGTTGGCGGTGGGTGGTGATGACTAGCTGCCTTCCCTCTAGTCTTACACTGCTAAATTAGGGACGGCTAGCACAGATAGCCCTCGAGTAGCTTTGTGCGAAATTCCAAAAACAAACAAACAAACAAACCTTTGTGAACCTGACGATGACCGATGAAGGTCAAAACGTTGTTCGCTCCTCTATATAAAAAATTTTCTCAACCCAAACGAGCCGTTTTTACATATATATATAAACAATTAAGAAACCCAAAAGAAATATGAAAAAAAAAGATATTTTGAATTCTCACGTTTCGACATGTATCACAAACAACATATACTAATTTTTGGGTTTTCAAGCCTGGGTATAACTTCCAAACAATATAAAATGATTTTTGGTTTCTAATGACTGGTTATCCCTTCAAAACAACATATAATGCTTTTTGATTTCTCATGTCTGGACATACCTTCGAAACAACATATCATAATTTTTGGTTTCTAATGTCTGGATATGCTTCCCAAACAATATATTAAAAATCCTCTCTTGTTTATGTGTGCTAAGTAGCCTTTTTGGCTACATGATGTCATGTAATCCTACACCATAACGTGTTCAGTGGTTAGGGTCAGTTCATTTAATACAGAAAAAAAGTATTTATCTATACGTCATCATAAGGCTAATGCAATGATATTTTAAATGATGTAAGAAATTTTAAAAAATAAATAAAAGGACGGGCCCCACAGGCCAAACAACCAAAATGGTGAATGTGTATAAGAACTGCCTGAGACTTTAAAGGTATACGTAATTTTTAAGTGTAAAATTAAAATTTAAATCATGTGTGTTTGAATTTATAAACTATATTTCACATATAAATATTTAAAATATATGAATTACTGAACATATGGTGCTTTATTCAATACGTCTTTTCCACTGAGCACACAATTTTTAACCTGATTTTTGCAATGATAAGCAATGCCTACTATAATTATTGAAGTATATTTTATACCTTCACAGAACGTTAACATGTTAAATAAAGACAACAAAGTTTGCAGGTGCAAGTAAAAAAAATGATATGATAACTGGAGATTAGCTGTAAAATATGTGACCACCCAGTTTATCCTGTAGATTAGTAGCATGGACAGAAAAAGGTGGCAGTGGCATATGTGTGTGACAGAAGGAATACCACATTGAGGCTTCAATATATGAATATGATTCCCAAACTAAGGAACTTCATAAAGGCAAAGATAACTGGTAATTGGAGACTCCATCTGCAGACTATTCTAGATGTGTTATCTTTTCAGCAGCTAGCCATAATTTACTTACAAAGTCAGCAGATGCATACTTCATGAACCTGCAAACTCTTGAGCTAACTAACCCTATAATTTATAGAATTTTTGAAGGAAGGTTATCATGTTATTAAAAGGAGTGATTACTTTTGAGGTGGCTTTTCACAGATCTGGTTATAAACTAAAATTGATGAAAAGTCTGAAAACTGTTGATGGATTAACGAGAGACCGTAGGAACTCAAGGAACATTTAGGCTATTGTCTAAACTTACCTGTTTAGAAACGAATAATGCAATGAAGTAGATAAATAGAACTGTGTACGTCACAAGTGAATATAACGAAAATGCCAAGATGGAAGGAGAAAATTCTGTTTCGCAATGAAGTTATTTTCACTGAAACAATAATTATAACCCGAAAGAAACAAAAACTGCTAAGAGTTCTAGCTTTCTAGATCTTAATGTACTACCATAAACATCTAATATTGGAGTAACACAGTTTTAGAGTCCACTTGTATATACAAGAGTGAAAGGATAATAATGGAAATGGAAGTTAGAGTTAACTTTTAGATGCAAGAGTGAAAGGATAATAATGGAAATAGAAGTTAGAGTTTACTTGTAGATGCAAGAGTGAAAGGATAATAATGGAAATGGAAGAGTAAAGTTGACACACTGAAGTTCCAGAAAACTTATAAACATTATCTGGTGTATAGGATGTAAAACATCAGGTTACAGTTTCAAGTAAGGAGGTTTATAACATAGTACAACATGCAATACATGACACACTGAAGTTCCAGAAAACTTATAAACATTATCTGGTGTATAGGATGTAGAACATCAGGTTACAGTTTCAAGTAAGGAGATTTATAATATAGTACAACATGCAATATATGACACACTGAAGTTCCAGAAAACTTATAAACATTATCTGGTGTATAGGATGTTCATACATCCATACATACATACGTGTATGTCAGGTCATTATTACATACACACGTGTATGTCAGGTCATTATAACATACATCATACGTGTATGTCAGGTCATTATTACATACATCATACGTCTATGTCAGGTCATTATTACATACATACGTGTATGTCAGGTCATTATTACATACATACATACGTGTATGCCAGGTCATTATTACATACATACATACGTGTATGTCAGGTCATTATTACATACATACATACGTGTATGCCAGGTCATTATTACATACATACATGCATGTGCATCAGCTAATTGTTGCATATGCTCTTTTAAGAACGAACATTGAAAGTAACTAATGTGTTTACATAACATTACAAGAACTCTATTAAAACTACACATGAAAATTACAGTCCACATAAAGCACTACGTCTGGTAACAATCAATTAGACGTTGAAGTGTTTTTGTAATGTTTAATTCGTCATCTATTTCTGGGTACAAAGAATTTTCCCCTGGGCATGTATTGCATGTTGTACTATATTATATACCTCCTTACTTGATACTGTAACCTGATGTTTTACATCCTATACACCAGATAATGTTTCTATGTTTTGTGGAGCTTCAGTGTGTCATGTATTGCATGTTGTACTATATTATAAACCTCCTCACTTGAAACTGTAACCTCATGTTCTACATCCTATACACCAGATAATGTTTATAAGTTTTCTGGAGTTTCAGTGTGTCATATATTGCATGTTGTACTATATTATAAACCTCCTTACTTGAAACTGTAACCTGATGTTCTACATCCAATACACCAGATAATGTTTATAAGTCTTGTGGAGCTTCAGTGTGTCATGTATAGCATGTTGTACTATATTATATACCTCCTTACTTGAAACTGCAACCTCATGATCTACATCCTATACACCAGATAATGTTTATAAGTTTTTTGGAACTTCAGTGTGTCATGTATTGCATGTTGTACTATATTATAAACCTCCTTACTTGAAACTGTAACATCATGTTCTACATCCTATACACCAGATAATGTTTATAAGTTTTCTGGAACTTCAGTGTGGCATGTATTGCATGTTGTACTATATTATAAACCTCCTTACTTGAAACTGTAACCTCATGTTCTACATCCTATACACCAGATAATGTTTATAAGTTTTCTGGAACTTCAGTGTGGCATGTATTGCATGTTGTACTATATTATAAACCTCCTTACTTGAAACTGTAACCTCATGTTCTACATCCTATACACCAGATAATGTTTATAAGTTTTCTGGAACTTCAGTGTGTCATGTATTGCATGTTGTTCTATATTATAAACCTCCTTACTTGATACTGTAACCTGATGTTTTACATCCTATACACCAGATAATGTTTATAAGTCTTGTGGAGCTTCAGTGTGTCATGTATAGCATGTTGTACTATATTATATACCTCCTTACTTGAAACTGTAACCTCATGATCTACATCCTATACACCAGATAATGTTTATAAGTTTTCTGGAACTTCAGTGTGGCATGTATTGCATGTTGTACTATATTATAAACCTCCTTACTTGAAACTGTAACCTCATGTTCTACATCCTATACACCAGATAATGTTTATAAGTTTTCTGGAACTTCAGTGTGGCATGTATTGCATGTTGTACTATATTATAAACCTCCTTACTTGAAACTGTAACCTGATGTTTTACATCCTATACACCAGATAATGTTTCTAAGTTTTGTGGAGCTTCAGTGTGTCATGTATTGCATGTTGTACTATATTATAAACCTCCTTACTTGAAACTGTAACCTGATGTTTTACATCCTATACACCAGATAATGTTTATAAGTTTTCTGGAACTTCAGTGTGTCATGAATTGCATGTTGTACTATATTATAAACCTCCTTACTTGAAACTGTAACATCATGTTCTACATCCTATACACCAGATAATGTTTATAAGTGTTGTGGAGCTTCAGTGTGTCATGTATAACATGTTGTACTATATTATATACCTCCTTACTTGAAACTGCAACCTCATGATCTACATCCTATACACCAGATAATGTTTATAAGTTTTTTGGAACTTCAGTGTGGCATGTATTGCATGTTGTACTATATTATAAACCTCCTTACTTGAAACTGTAACCTGATGTTTTACATCCTATACACCAGATAATGTTTCTAAGTTTTGTGGAGCTTCAGTGTGTCATGTATAGCATGTTGTACTATATTATGAACTTCCTTACTTGAAACTGTAACCTGATGTTCTACATCCTATACACCAGATAATGTTTATAAGTTTTCTGGAACTTTAGTGTGTCATGTATTGCATGTTGTTCTATATTATAAACCTCCTTACTTGAAACTGTAACCTCATGTTCTACATCCTATACACCAGATAATGTTTATAAGTTTTCTGGAGTTTCAGTGTGTCATATATTGCATGTTGTACTATATTATAAACCTCCTTACTTGAAACTGTAACCTGATGTTCTACATCCAATACACCAGATAATGTTTATAAGTCTTGTGGAGCTTCAGTGTGTCATGTATAACATGTTGTACTATATTATATACCTCCTTACTTGAAACTGCAACCTCATGATCTACATCCTATACACCAGATAATGTTTATAAGTTTTCTGGAGTTTCAGTGTGTCATATATTGCATGTTGTACTATATTATAAACCTCCTTACTTGAAACTGTAACCTGATGTTCTACATCCAATACACCAGATAATGTTTATAAGTCTTGTGGAGCTTCAGTGTGTCATGTATAACATGTTGTACTATATTATATACCTCCTTACTTGAAACTGCAACCTGATGATCTACATCCTATACACCAGATAATGTTTATAAGTTTTTTGGAACTTCAGTGTGTCATGTATTGCATGTTGTACTATATTATAAACCTCCTTACTTGAAACTGTAACCTGATGTTTTACATCCTATACACCAGATAATGTGTTACATCCTATACACCAGATAATGTTTATAAGTTTTCTGGAACTTCAGTGTGGCATGTATTGCATGTTGTTCTATATTATAAACCTCCTTACTTGATACTGTAACCTAATGTTTTACATCCTATACACCAGATAATGTTTCTAAGTTTTGTGGAGCTTCAGTGTATCATGTATTGCATGTTGTACTATATTATAAACCTCCTTACTTGAAACTGTAACCTGATGTTTTACATCCTATACACCAGATAATGTTTATAAGTTTTCTGGAACTTCAGTGTGGCATGTATTGCATGTTGTTCTATATTATAAACCTCCTTACTTGATACTGTAACCTGATGTTTTACATCCTATACACCAGATAATGTTTCTAAGTTTTGTGGAGCTTCAGTGTATCATGTATTGCATGTTGTACTATATTATAAACCTCCTTACTTGAAACTGTAACCTGATGTTTTACATCCTATACACCAGATAATGTTTATAAGTTTTGTGGAGCTTCAGTGTGTCATGTATTGCATGTTGTACTATATTATATACCTCCTTACTTGAAACTGTAACCTGATGTTTTACATCCTATACATCAGATAATGTTTATAAGTTTTCTGGAACTTCAGTGTGTCATGTATTGCATGTTGTACTATATTATAAACCTCCTTACTTGAAACTGTAACCTGATGTTTTACATCCTATACACCAGATAATGTTTATAAGTTTTTTGGAGCTTCAGTGTGTCATGTATTGCATGTTGTACTATATTATATACCTCCTTACTTGAAACTGTAACCTGATGTTCTACATACGCGTATGTCATACACGTTTGTATGTATCTAATAATGACCTGACATACACGTATGTATATAATAATGACCTGACATAGACGTATGTATGTAATAATAACCTGACATACACGTATGTATGTAATAATAACCTGACATACACGTATGTATGTATGTAATAATGACCTGACATACACGTATGTATATAATAATGACCTGACATAGACGTATGTATGTAATAATAACCTGACATACACGTATGTATGTATATAATAATAACCTGACATACACGTATGTATATATATAATAATAACCTGACATACACGTATGTATGTATATAATAATAACCTGACATACACGTATGTATGTATACAATAATAACCTGACATACACGTATGTATGTATATAATAATGACCTGACATACACGTATGTATGTAATAATGACCTGACGTACACGTATGTATATAATAATGACCTGACATACACGTATGTATGTAATAATGACCTGACATACACGTATGTGTAAAGAAACAAAATAGTTCTTTTTGATTTTGCTCAGATGACTTAACTATGGCCAAAATTATGTTTTAAGTCAATAGACAATTTCCTTACCTTTACAATAACATACACATTATTGTATTGTAGCCATTATTTCACGTTCTCTACCAAATCAATTTTTCTGAAGACCTTAACACGTCACGATAAAGCGGGCAGTACGTGACCTAATATGGACAAAAATCCTATTTGGCAGGCATAGCAAGGGAGGAGCTCTAATATGTTGTTTGAGAGGCGCGTCCAGACAAAAGAAAGAAAAAAATCATTTCTGTTCAAATTTATTTTAAATATTACGACAAGACGAATCTACTAAACATGAAGTATGCTAAAAGTATTGTCAGAGTCGCCAGGAAGAGAGACTTTCTTGCTTAAAATAGTTTCTTTTTACAAAATCTCTTTGGTATCCCTGCGACTTTCCAAATAGTATACACATCCACCAACGAGTAGATCTGACATTTAAATGCATGATTTTGTAAACTAATTGTGATTTTTAGAACGAAAAATAAAAATACTACAATAACTGAGTCACAACAGAAGACATTAAATTGGTCGTATTTTTACATATGTCACTTCTGATCTTCTTGAGATTGATTCTACATCAAAGTACCAACTAATCTTTAGTTTGTAAGTTGCGTCCAAGTGAATATAAGCTTTTCTCATAGCTTTCTCTCTACTAAGATGGTATCGATCTATAGATAAAGATCTCGTGTCCAGTCTCCAACGAAGCTTATAGAAACATTCTTACGTCCTTTATACCTATATTAATAAATATAATCAAACATCTACATGCCCTCTACATTCCTACATTCCGACACAATCTCTTTCAAACATGTGGTCAGCTATCGGTCAGTTACCTCTTTCTTTTTTTGTGAACCTGACGATGATCGAAGAAGGTCGAAACGTTGTTCGCTCCTCTACACAGTGCTTTCTCTATCCATACCAGCCGTTTTTACATATGTATTTTTCTCTACAAGTGGATTTTCTTGTCATCACTGATTATTCTAATGTCCTTTTTTCTTTGCTGTGATAGTGTCGGTTTGAAGATAGTATAGACATATATTTTTCAACCAATGGATCATCCAATGCATTCTCTCATTAAGTATACTGTAACAAATTATTTTTGTGTAAAACATTGGGTAATTAATCAGTTAATTACCATTAACTTTAGAACATATTCAAGTACACAATTTGCAGAATGTCACACTTTGAATCAGTTTTGCCATTTGCATGTTCGTGGAATCTTCTTTTAATTTATTATTTTATAGAAATTTCAAAAAACGTTTACAATAGGCTATGTATCCCGAGAAAACTCGAGTCTCCATTTGGGAGAGTGAAATAAACAAGACACATTTATAAGTTGAAACTGAACTATGGTCTGAGGAAATATATGTAGAAATGCACACTCGATGACAAGATAAAAGAACAAAAATGCTTAGAATATTATAATTGACCCAACAGAGCTGATTAGGTTATCTTTTACTATTATAATCAGCTCCTAGATAGTTAGGGTCAACTGAACGATACGAAAATTGGTCCAGAGTACATTCTCATCATTTAAAGCCCTTAATCCTCAAGGTGTCATCAGCTATGTCATCAGTGTTTCTGGTATATACGTGGTCTGTAGGATGATAAATGTTAGGTTATTTAACAAATAAGTATGGATAGGTATTGTTCTGACAATCACGCTCCAGGCATTAGTAGAAACGTCTGTCAGTTTAAAAGTTACATTTTCAAGAGAAGTTGTATCTGCCGCGAATCTGATGGTTAATATTATGCTTCAGAATAACAGTTATAAAACTGTTGGTGGATATCATAGCAACAATTATAAAACTTTTCGTGGATATCATAATAACAATTGTAAAACTGTTGGTGGATATTATAAAAACAATTATAAAACTGTTGGTGGATATTATAAAAACAATTATAAAACTGTTGGTTGATATCATAATAACAATTATAAAACTGTTGGTGGATATCATAGCAACAATTATAAAACTGTTGGTTGATACTATAATAACAATTATAAAACTGTTGGTGGATATTATAAAAACAATTATAAAACTTTTCGTGGATATCATAATAACAATTATAAAACTGTTGGTGGATATCATAATAACAATTATAAAACTGTTGGTGGATATTATAAAAACAATTATAAAACTGTTGGTGGATATTATAAAAACAATTATAAAACTGTTGGTGGATATTATAAAAACAATTATAAAACTGTTGGTTAATATCATAATACCAACTATAAAACTGTTGGTTGATATCATAATAACAATTATAAAACTTTTCGTGGATATCATAATAACAATCATAAAACTGTTGGTGGATATTATAAAAACAATTATAAAACTTTTCGTAGATATCATAATAACAATTGTAAAACTGTTGGTTGATATCATAATAACAATTATAAAACTGTTGGTGGATATCATAATAACAATTATAAAACTGTTCGTGGATATCATAATAACAATTATAAAACTGTTCGTGGATATCATAATAACAATTATAAAACTGTTGGTTGATATCATAATAACAATTATAAAACTGTTGGTTAATATCATAATAACAATTATAAAACTGTTGGTGGATATCATAATAACAATTATAAAACTGTTGGTTTATATCATAATAACAATTATAAAACTGTTGGTGGATATCATAATAACAATTATAAAACTGTTGGTTGATATCATAATGAAAATTATAAAACTGTTGGTTGATATCATAATAACAACTATAAAACTGTTGGTTGATATCATAATAACTGTTATAAAACTCCTTCGATTTTGTAAGTGTTCTACATCTTCAATTCGACATACTAGAGTGAATATTTTCTCTGCTGATAGGTGTGTTACATTTTAAAGAAGTGGTGTGATACTCGGTTCTATGTAATGAAGACAAAGGTTTTACTGAGGTTGAGTTCGTGGTAATAAAACGATTCCAGAGCCTCAGCTTGTCGTAAGGCTCAGTCATGATGTATCTATAAACTTTGAATCTTGAGAATAGTCTTGCAGTGTAATTAATGCTATTTAAGATACCGTCGTTAGGCGATCCTGTCTAAGTCGTACCCCTCTCCCTGTTTGCTTTCCATTAACCATTTAGAATATGAAAATGACAGTTTTCTAGGGTTCATGTCAACCGTCCGATCACACAGAAATCATTGTACAGATGTTTCTTTGTGTACTTCGAAAAGTCCATAAGAAATCCTTGGATGATTTCCCGGTGATCTAATTTGTGAATATTGTATCTGAGTTACCAAATGATTTTTTTCCCTAATTTCAATAAATATATTTGTACTATGATACCTGTAATGGAATCCTAACGTGTAACTGATGCTACATTTTTAGCTAATTATTTTACTTAAAGTTTATGAGAATTAGAAATTCTGAAATATTTTAAGATTAGCCGAGATGAGAAAAACACGCAATCTTTTTAGAAGAAAGACTTCACATTTAATTAGAAATAGTAAACATACAAGGGGATATTTTAAAAACAAATAATTAGATGGGAAATTTATGATTATGTAAAGTAAAATCCTAATAGTTTTTGTAGAAGATGACTTACACGGTAACATGGGAACATAACAGAAAATGTAACTTACAGCAGACATTTTGCTAAACGTTCTCATAACCCTTCTTTACCATTGTTTTCGCATATAAAACAATAGACTTGATCTATAGCAAGGTTAAACACAGAATTTTAAAATCCGCTCCAACAATATTATGTTTACAGTTTCAGAAACTTTCTACACAACTCACAAGTTATCGAGACCAATGTTTTTTTAATAGAACATATATTTTTAACTTATCGGTTAAGCCTAACGATCAGGGAGCTCGGATCGTCATGTCAAATTACATCAGTGACATGGTCGACCTTTCAGCTGTGGAGACGTTAATAATGTGACAGTTAAGTTCCGCTAGTCGTTTTTAAAGAGTAGTCTGAGAGTTGGTGGTGAATGGTGCTAACTGGTTGTCTGAGAGTTGTTGGTGAATGGTGCTGACTGGTTGCCTTTTCCCCAGTCTCACCGAAAGACCTCGAATAGCTTTGTGAGAATTTCGTTAACCAAACAAACAATTTATCGAGCAACTTCACGACAAAATTGATGTGGTTGGTACAGCATTTTATCATATTCCATCATTGCCAGTAAGTGTTCTGTTTGACCAATAAATTCTTAAAAGATGTAAAGATATTTGGTGTTGCTACATTTATTATACTTCTTGTAAACTTACCTCTGTTGGACGTCAGCAGCAGTTGTTTAAACCAACGCTATCTCTAACATAGTTTCTCATATTTTAGTGTGAAACTAAGTTAAATATTTTAAATAATTGTTCAAAATAAGGCTGTTACTTAAATTACAAATTATGTAAAGACAACACCAGCCTGGCATGGCCAGGTGGGTTAAGGCGTTCGACTCGTAATTCGAGGGTCGCGGGTTCGAATCCTCGTCATACCAAACATGTTCGCCCTTTTAGCTGTGGAGCGTTATAATGTGATGGCCAATCCCACTATTCGTTGGTAAAAGAATAGCCTAAGAGTTGGCGATGAGTGGTGATGACTAGTTGCCTTTCCTCCAGTCTTGCACTGCTAAATTAGGGACGGCTAGCGCAGATAGGCCTTGAGTAGCTTTGCGCGAAATGAAAAAAAACAACAAAACAAACCAAGCACTCTAGGTTATTGTTGAAAGTGATTTCTAGTTTCTCACAATTTCATGTAATAGATTGTAACGATGTTTTAATAGCTTTGAAGCACGCTAATGTAAGTGTTATTTCATCATATTATACAAGTAGCCAAAGTATTGGAAATAATTGTGGAAACTGTAAATGGAAATATGAGTCTTCTTTTGTTATATTTTGATAATTTCCACTGCACAAAGTAATGATATATTTTGATAATTTCCACTGTCCAAAGTAATGTTATATTTTGATAATTTCCACTGCACAAAGTAATGTTATATTTTGATAATTTCCACTGTCCAAAGTAATGTTATATTTTGATAATTTCCACTGCACAAAGTAATGTTATATTTTGATAATTTCCACTGTCCAAAGTAATGTTATATTTTGATAATTTCCACTGCACAAAGTAATGTTATATTTTGATAATTTCCACTGCACAAAGTAATGTTATATTTTGATAATTTCCACTGTCCAAAGTAATGTTATATTTTGATAATTTCCACTGCACAAAGTAATGTTATATTTTGATAATTTCCACTGTCCAAAGTAATGTTATATTTTGATAATTTCCACTGCACAAAGTAATGTTATATTTTGATAATTTCCACTGTCCAAAGTAATGTTATATTTTGATAATTTCCACTGCACAAAGTAATGTTATATTTTGATAATTTCCACTGTCCAAAGTAATGTTATATTTTGATAATTTCCACTGCAGAAAGTAATGTTATATTTTGATAATTTCTTCTGTCATCAATCAATCATAAAGTACCAGACGAGCATATTATCTGCAATAATTTAGATATTTATCTCTTCTAATATAGAAACGTGTAGAAATCAAAGTTTTGGTTCGGTGGAAGCCGTTCTATGAAACGAATTGTGTTTCAGAAGAAGTCTTGTGGAAACTGGTATCTTTGGTGGTGGAAATGGTTGAGGAGAGAACCAAGACTTTTCAAAAGTGACTTCAGTTATGTCAAGGCATTTTGTGACATAACAATCCAGAAGAGATCTTATCCAGGTATGAATGTTACATTCAGATCACCAAGATACACATTAAAACAAAGTTGATTCAATTGTAGATGTAGTTCTTTTATCCGGATTCAAGTACTTGGAAGTTCTGAAAACTCTGCTCATAAATATGACTTAACAGTGTAGCACAGTTATGTAGAAACAATAACCTAATTTAAAAACAACACCAAAAAGAACAACACGTTAATAAAGGTTTCAACCAGAAGAAGAAATTAAATATTGGTGTTCTTATGAGGGTACCCTGTACAAAATGCTCTGGAAACGTAACAAAATCTAATTTTAAAATACCGAGTAACTAAACAACTATAAGAGTTTGGAATGACATTGAAATTGTCCTGGAGTTTAGTGGGATCAAAGTCTGTCGCTAAAAGTATTGTCTTTTCAGCTGTGAGGGCTTAATGATGTGACGGTAAATCTCATTATTAGTTGGCATAAAATGTTTGTAGTAGGTATTAGACGGTAAATTGTCTTCCTGTGGTAAAAAGTTTTAATACAGGGACGGCGGCAAATAACCTTAGTAGCTCTAACATGAATCAACACACACACACACAAGCATTCGAGTATTTAATGTTTTTGAATTTTAAATTTCTCGCAAAGCTACAAGAGAGATATCTACGATAGACGTCTCTATTTTACCAGTGTAAGACTAGAGGAAAGGCATCTAGTCATCACCACCCACCGCCAACTGTTGGACTACACTTTAAAACATTGGTCTGTGTTTATACTGTGATATTCTAGTTGTACGTACAGTAAAATATTGAAATGTGTTCATATTGTGATATTCTAGTTGTATGTACAGTAAAACATTGAAATGTGTTTATATTGTGATATTGTCGTTGTACGTACAGTGAAACATTGAAATGTGTTTATATTGTGATATTGTAGTTGTACGTACAGTAAAACATTGAAATGTGTTTATATTGTGATATTGTAGTTGTACTTACAGTAAAACATTGAAATGTGTTTATATTGTAATATTGTCGTTGTACGTACAATGAAACATTGAAATGTGTTTATATTGTGATATTGTAGTTGTACGTACAGTAAAACATTGAAATGTGTTTATAATGTGATATTGTAGTTGTACTTACAGTAAAACATTGAAATGTGTTTATATTGTGATATTGTAGTTGTACTGTACAGTAAAACATTGAAATGTGTTTATACTTGTGATATTGTAGTTGTACATTACAGTAAAACATTGAAATGTGTTTATATTGTGATATTCTAGTTGTATGTACAGTAAAACATTGAAATATGTTCATATTGTGATATTCTAGTTGTATGTACAGTAAAACATTGAAATGTATTTATATTGTGATATTGTAGTTGTACGTACAGTAAAACATTGAAATGTGTTTATATTGTGATATTGTAGTTGTACTTACAGTAAAACATTGAAATGTGTTTATATTGTGATATTGTCGTTGTACGTACAATGAAACATTGAAATGTGTTTATATTGTGATATTGTAGTTGTACGTACAGTAAAACATTGAAATGTGTTTATATTGTGATATTGTAGTTGTACTTACAGTAAAACATTGAAATGTGTTTATATTGTGATATTGTAGTTGTACGTACAGTAAAACATTGAAATGTGTTTATATTGTGATATTCTAGTTGTATGTACAGTAAAACATTGAAATATGTTCATATTGTGATATTCTAGTTGTATGTACAGTAAAACATTGAAATGTATTTATATTGTGATATTGTAGTTGTACGTACAGTAAAACATTGAAATGTGTTTATATTGTGATATTGTAGTTGTACTTACAGTAAAACATTGAAATGTGTTTATATTGTAATATTGTCGTTGTACGTACAATGAAACATTGAAATGTGTTTATATTGTGATATTGTAGTTGTACGTACAGTAAAACATTGAAATGTGTTTATAATGTGATATTGTAGTTGTACTTACAGTAAAACATTGAAATGTGTTTATATTGTGATATTGTAGTTGTACTTACAGTAAAACATTGAAATGTGTTTATATTGTGATATTGTAGTTGTACGTACAGTAAAACATTGAAATGTGTTTATATTGTGATATTCTAGTTGTATGTACAGTAAAACATTGAAATATGTTCATATTGTGATATTCTAGTTGTATGTACAGTAAAACATTGAAATGTATTTATATTGTGATATTGTAGTTGTACGTACAGTAAAACATTGAAATGTGTTTATATTGTGATATTGTAGTTGTACTTACAGTAAAACATTGAAATGTGTTTATATTGTGATATTGTCGTTGTACGTACAATGAAACATTGAAATGTGTTTATATTGTGATATTGTAGTTGTACGTACAGTAAAACATTGAAATGTGTTTATATTGTGATATTGTAGTTGTACCTTACAGTAAAACATTGAAATGTGTTTATATTGTGATATTGTAGTTGTACGTACAGTAAAACATTGAAATGTGTTTATATTGTGATATTCTAGTTGTATGTACAGTAAAACATTGAAATATGTTCATATTGTGATATTCTAGTTGTATGTACAGTAAAACATTGAAATGTATTTATATTGTGATATTGTAGTTGTACGTACAGTAAAACATTGAAATGTGTTTATATTGTGATATTGTAGTTGTACTTACAGTAAAACAATGAAATGTGTTTATATTGTGATATTGTAGTTGTATGTACAGTAAAACATTGAAATGTGTTTATATTGTGATATTGTAGTTGTACGTACAGTAAAACATTGAAATGTGTTTATATTGTGATATTATAGTTGTACATACAGAAAAAAAATTGAAATATGTACTAATGTAAACTGTATAGTAAAATGTTTTTATGTAAACTGTATTCTAAGATATTCTTATGTAAACTGTATTGTAAGATGTTTTTATGTAAACTGTATTGTAAGATGTTCCTATGTAAACTGTAATATAAGATGTTCTTGTGTAAACTGTATTGTAAAACGTTCTTATGTAAATTGTATAGTAAGATATTCTTAAGTAAACTGTATTGTAACATATTCTTATGTAAACTGTATTGTAACATATTCTTATGTGAACTGTATTGTAAGATATTCTTATGTAAACTGTATTGTAACATATTCTTGTGTAAACTGTATTGTAACATATTCTTATGTAAACTGTATTGTAAGATATTCTTATGTAAACTGTATTGTAACATACTCTTATGTAAACTGTATTGTAAGATGTTCTTATGTAAACTGTATTGTAAGATATTCTTATGTAAACTGTATTGTAAGATGTTCTTATGTAAACTGTATTGCAAGATATTCTTATGTAAACTGTATTGTAAGATGTTTTTATGTAAACTGTATTGTAAGATGTTCCTATGTAAACTGTAATATAAGATGTTCTTGTGTAAACTGTATTGTAAAACGTTCTTATGTAAATTGTATAGTAAGATATTCTTAAGTAAACTGTATTGTAACATATTCTTATGTAAACTGTATTGTAACATATTCCTATGTGAACTGTATTGTAAGATATTCTTATGTAAACTGTATTGTAACATATTCTTGTGTAAACTGTATTGTAACATATTCTTATGTAAACTGTATTGTAAGATGTTCTTGTGTAAACTGTATTGTAACATATTCTTATGTAAACTGTATTGTAAGATATTCTTATGTAAACTGTATTGTAACATACTCTTATGTAAACTGTATTGTAAGATGTTCTTATGTAAACTGTATTGTAACATATTCTTATGTAAACTGTATTGTAACATATTCTTATGTGAACTGTATTGTAAGATATTCTTATGTAAACTGTATTGTAACATATTCTTGTGTAAGCTGTATTGTAACATATTCTTATGTAAACTGTATTGTAAGATGTTCTTGTGTAAACTGTATTGTAACATATTCTTATGTAAACTGTATTGTAAGATATTCTTATGTAAACTGTATTGTAACATACTCTTATGTAAACTGTATTGTAAGATGTTCTTATGTAAACTGTATTGTAAGATATTCTTATGTAAACTGTATTGTAAGATGTTTTTATGTAAACTGTATTGTAAGATGTTCCTATGTAAACTGTAATATAAGATGTTCTTGTGTAAACTGTATTGTAAAACGTTCTTATGTAAATTGTATAGTAAGATATTCTTAAGTAAACTGTATTGTAACATATTCTTATGTAAACTGTATTGTAACATATTCCTATGTGAACTGTATTGTAAGATATTCTTATGTAAACTGTATTGTAACATATTCTTGTGTAAACTGTATTGTAACATATTCTTATGTAAACTGTATTGTAAGATGTTCTTGTGTAAACTGTATTGTAACATATTCTTATGTAAACTGTATTGTAAGATATTCTTATGTAAACTGTATTGTAACATACTCTTATGTAAACTGTATTGTAAGATGTTCTTATGTAAACTGTATTGTAAGATGTTCTTATGTAAACTGTATTGTAAGATGTTCTTATGTAAACTGTATTGTAAGATGTTCTTATGTAAACTGTATAGTAAGATGTTCTTATGTAAACTGTATTGTAAGATGTTCTTATGTAAACTGTATTGTAACATATTCTTATATAAACTGTATTGTAAGATGTTCTTATGTAAACTGTATAGTAAGATGTTCTTATGTAAACTGTATAGTAAGATGTTCTTATGTAAACTGTATAGTAAGATGTTCTTATGTAAACTGTATTGTAAGATGTTCTTATGTAAACTGTATAGTAAGATCAGTGATGACGAGAAACCCACTTGTTGAGAAATTTATATGCAAAAACGGCTCGTTTGGGCTGAGAAAACACTTTACATAGAAGAGCGAACAACGTTTCGACCTTCTTCGGTCATCGTCAGGTTCACAAAGAAAGAGGTAACTGACCGGAAGCTGGCCACATGTTTGAAAGGGGTTGTGTAACTGTGTGTCGAAATGTAGAGGGCGGTATTAGATGTTTGAATATACAGCTTCCGGTCAGTTACCTCTTTCTTTGTGAACCTGACGATGACCGAAGAAGGTCGAAACGTTGTTCGCTCTTCTATGTAAAGTGTTTTCTCAGCCCAAACGAGCCGTTTTTGCATATAAAAATGTATAGTAAGATGTTCTTATGTAAACTGTATAGTAAGATGTTCTTATGTAAACTGTATTGTAACATATTCTTATGTAAACTGTATTGTAAGATGTTCTTATGTAAACTGTATAGTAAGATGTTCTTATGTAAACTGTATAGTAAGATGTTCTTGTGTAAACTGTATAGTAAGATGTTCTTATGTAAACTGTATTGTAACATATTCTTATGTAAACTGTATAGTAAGATGTTCTTATGTAAACTGTATAGTAAGATGTTCTTATGTAAACTGTATAGTAAGATGTTCTTATGTAAACTGTATTGTAAGATGTTCTTATGTAAACTGTATAGTAAGATGTTCTTATGTAAACTGTATTGTAAGATGTTCTTATGTAAACTGTATAGTAAGATGTTCTTATGTAAACTGTATTGTAAGATGTTCTTATGTAAACTGTATAGTAAGATGTTCTTATGTAAACTGTATAGTAAGATGTTCTTATGTGAACTGTATTGTAACATATTCTTATGTAAACTGTATTGTTAGATGTTCTTATGTAAACTGTATTGTAAGATGTTCTTATGTAAACTGTATAGTAAGATGTTCTTATGTAAACTGTATAGTAAGATGTTCTTATGTGAATGTTTCCTGAAGAGATTGTTTCGTTAGAGGATGTGATTGATATCGTTCTACAAGAAACCTAGAGACATGTTTATAAACATGTTTGTTGTTACAAATTATACAATAAAACAGATAATTAGACATCATTAGAACTAAAATATTTTCTACAATTAAACAATCCCGTATCTTTACTTTGAATATCTGAGAAGTCAGTTGGTAGTCGATTGTTGTCTCCTATTGTTTCGCTACAAGAAAGGAATTTTAAATTCTGAAAGTGGTTCTCCTCTGTTTTTCTGATCATTCAGCACCTGTTGCGGCCTTTGTCCGTTATATTTTGGTATTTTTTATAGTACGTACTGTAGCACTCAGGGCGGTTTTCTGGCTGACCGGAATCTTATCATGGCTATGAGAAGAATAAACCAACACATATCTTATCATGGCTATAAGAAGGATAAACCAACACATATCTTATCATAGCTATGAGAAGAATAAACCAACACATATCTTATCATGGCTATAAGAAGGTAAACCAACACATATCTTATCATGGTTATAAGAAGGATAAACCAACACATATCTTATCATGGCTATAAGAAGGATAAACCAACACATATCTTATCATGGCTATAAGAAGGATAAACCAACACATATCTTATCATGGCTATGAGATGAATAAACCAACACATATCTTATCATGGCTGTAAGAAGAATAAACCAACACATATCTTATCATGGCTATAAGAAGGATAAACCAACACATATCTTATCATGGCTATAAGAAGGATAAACCAACACATATCTTATCATGGCTATAAGAAGGATAAACCAACACATATCTTATCATGGCTATAAGAAGGATAAACCAACACATATCTTATCATGGCTATAAGAAGGATAAACCAACACATATCTTATCATGGCTATAAGAAGGATAAACCAACACATATCTTATCATGGCTATGAGAAGAATAAACCAACACATATCTTATCATGGCTATAAGAAGGATAAACCAACACATATCTTATTATTGCTATAAGAAGGATAAACCAACACATATCTTATTATGGTTATAAGAAGGATAAACCAACACATATCTTATCATGGTTATAAGAAGGATAAATCAACACATATCTTATCATGGCTATAAGAAGGATAAACCAACACATATCTTATTATGGTTATAAGAAGGATAAACCAACACATATCTTATCATGGTTATAAGAAGGATAAACCAACACATATCTTATCATTGTTATAAGAAGGATAAACCAACACATCTCTTATCATGGTTATAAGAAGGATAAACCAACACATCTCTTATCATGGCTATAAGAAAGATAAACCAACACATATCTTATCATGGTTACAGCAAGATTGAACCGAAATAAATCATATCAGAGTTATATCAAGGTTAAACAAACCAACCTAAACCGTATCCGAGTTATATCAAGGTTAAACAAACCTTTTCCCAATTATAGCAATATTAAACCAACATAGACATTATTATGGTTACAGCAAAAGAGACAAAGCAGATTGGTCTAAAACAAATAAGCAACGAAACCTTCTTCAAGTGATTTGGGTAGAAACAATCTCACGAGCCTGTTGGGATCTGTGGTCATTTTTCCAATTCTCGCATTTTGTAACGAGTTTGATTTAAATTGTCCAGAATTTCGACGTCTTTGTCGAAGTTCTATCAGTGGTTTTCTTTAATTTTTCAAAGCAATTTCTGGTTATCAAACATATGGATGTACGTGTAGCTTATATATAAAATATTTTATACAAGCACTTCACATTTGATTTCTGGCTGTTAAATTCACAGTTCTAATAATTAACCATTTTCGTCTTTCGTATATAGCTTCCTATAACAGCTTTGCAAACAAGAAATGAAACACTACACCATCAGTTTATAAGGACTCAGTTGGAGTTACAGTAAAATGGCATTGTTTTCAAACTATTGTATTGTTTTGCAGCTACATAAACGCCCCCTTTCTGTGTATAATTCTACTTAATGTCAGCTTTAAAAAAATTGTGTTATTTGAGCCTTTAAACCAGGATGCTATCACTGACCAAAGTAATCTAATTTTATAAGAGTTTTGTAATGGTTTTATTAAGGACACGGAGTTTTACACATATACAGATAATTTCAGTCTTTATATATACACGCTAAAGACAAATAATCTAAAATATTTATTTTTCAAAAATTCGTATAATGTTTGATTTTGTATTTGTAGATAAACTGACCTAACCTTTTAAGAGTTTGGATGAAATAGGTCCTTTAATTCGGTAAGACTTTTAACACCTCTGATTGTCCAATATTTTCAAAAATCATATGTTAATCGCATGCCACGTATTGCATTTGATTTGATTTTATTTTTAAATTGTCACAACCTAAATGTTCATAACACGGACTTTGTGTTTCAAACTGATCAATTTATTTTGAAATACACCAGCGTCCTAAAAGCTGTGGTACCTTCGTCGGGCCATATAAATGTCGATGACACCTAAACTAATCTGATTTTGGCCAGTAGGTGGTGTTACAATGGAACATAATTAAAGAACCAGTTACCGTAGCTAGAACTTAATTTCACTAATTTGAGGATGGTTAACGTATTTACCTTTCTATTAAGCATCGAAAAGATTGATGAAACTGGTCTTAGGTCTAGACGATAAAACAAACAGATCAAGAGGTCCTTATTTTAATGAAACTTTCTAAAACTGCAGATAGCTAAGCCTAGTTTAATACATTATATATTTTATACTTTTATAAAATTCAGTAAAACATAATAAAACAATCATAAACAGTGGATTGTGATACAAGTAATCCAGTTGAAAAAGTTTTACATCCACATGAGATTGAAGTGACCAATATTCATAAACGTGGACTTCGATGACCAATTAGAATAAATGTTATTTATTAACCAACAGCACCTTGTTTATTCACCTGTCTAATGATAGAAGTGTAAAATATAATCACATTATTAAAGAAACAAAAATCTTTGTTCTCGATATTCAACATAAAAATAACTTGCATCTAGCTTGTGACATGACAGAAGGAAGTAGATACTTTGTTATGTAACACCAACAATGCATGACATGACAGAAGGAAGTAGATACTTTGTTATGTAACACCAACAATGCATGACATGACAGAAGGAAGTAGATACTTTGTTATGTAACACCAACAATGCATGACATGACAGAAAGAAGTAGATACTTTGTTATGTAACACCAACAATGCATGACATGACAGAAGGAAGTAGATACTTTGTTATGTAACACCAACAATGCATGACATGACAGAAGGAAGTAGATACTTTGTTATGTAACACCAACAATGCATGACATGACAAAAAGTAGATACTTTGTTATGTAACACCAACAATGCATGACATGACAGAAGGAGTAGATACTTTGTTATGTAACACCAACAATGCACTATCGAAAAAATCTTTGTCTCACCCTATCATATATTTCGTAAAATAGCCGTTTGGAATACTTTTTTTTAAAATTAACAATGTGTGTGTTTGTGTTTTTTCTTATAGCAAAGCCACATCTGGCTATCTGCTGAGTTCACCGATGGGAATCGAACCGCTGATTTTAGCGTTGTAAATCTGTGGACTGTACCAGCGAGGGCTGTAGTTAAATGTCATAGATAATAGAGTTTTTGTTACATGAATACAACACAAGCCATTTGAACTGAGAAATGCTAGTTTAGTTCATATGACTGCTTCTTTTTTATTTCGTTCCAGATACAAGTGATATAAAACTTTTCGAGACTAATGGTTAAGGAAAAATGTTCATACGATAACTAGTTTGATTAAGCTTATGTATATTTATACAAGAGGAAAAGAGACAGCCTTTGTACAATATATTAGAATAAAGAAGTTTGTATGTCACGTTCAGTTTATTCCAATAGATTCAATTAGATCTCTGTCCTGACTTGTGTATCCACTTTAGTCAATTAGATTAAAACAGAGTGGAAAACGAGTTATGTTACTTACAGCAATGACAGAGGAAAAAAGTTCATATCATCATTTTCTGGTAAAATTAGCGACCAACTTTTACTCCAGTTTCTGTTTTTTGCAATCCTTGAGGGCCATCTGTTGTTGTTATAATTCAATAAAAATAATACTATTAATCATGCTGTTGTTTCTGTTTGATAAAAACAGAAACACAACCATGGTATCCATTAGCACTCGTAATATTTCACAATCTAGACACGTCGGAAACTGCGATGCTTAGGATATTAGATTGATAAGTATGTCCAGAATTAAGCAGTGTAACAGTTAAGTAAAATTAACTGTGACTGGCCTTTTAGTTACATCAATTCGTTCTAGGGGTCACTGGTGTGTTAGTTCAAAAGTAACGGTGGCTGGGCCTCTAGTGATGTTATTTCGTCCTAGTATCACTGGTGTAGTGGTTTGAAAGTACAACTGGCCATCCATCTAGTTCTGTTGCTTGAGCACTGTCTTGGTCTGTGAGAGATTTCAGGTTCAAATATCTAAGACAAGAAATACGTGACACAAAATACCGAATAGTAAGGATTAAACAGTTTCATATTTAAAACTATTGACAGATATCTTGGTAATAAGAAAGACATTAAAGTATATAGTTTTCGTTTGGTTTTACATGATTGGAGGCGCAGATAGTTACAAAACCATTTGGTTTTACATGAATGGCGGAGTAGATAGTTACCAAACTGTTTGTCTTTTGCATATGTTTGTTTGTAAAGTGTAGATGTCACAAAAACTACAAACGAAAAGACGAGAAGGAACCCTAAATTATAAGTAACTTAACAAGTTTCCTTGAAATTCGACATGTGAATGCTACATGTTGAAATGAGATATCTCATGTAATGTAAACAGTTGTTGGTAATCCATGGCTAACGCCAAAATTAAAAAAAAAATGAACGATTTGTAATTTATACTACATACTAAACATTTCTTTAAATACATTGTGTAATATTCTGAAGTTAATGTAAGTAACTGATTAATGAGCTATAAAATGATGACGTGTAATATGACTTCTGCAGCTGTCTTAAAAGTAAAAATTATAAAGCGTCTCATTGACGATTGATCAGAAACTTAATGAAAAAAGATATATGTATAATAAAAGTGACAATCAGTTTTGTTATATATGGATTATTTTTTTAAAATACAAGTAAAGTACGTTAATATATTCAAAATTGTTTACGATGAAAACAATGTGTTGCCATATAGGTGGGGGCCTAGTATACCCCGGTTGTTTAAGGCACTTTACTCGTAATCTGAAGGTCGCGGGTTCAAATCCCCGTCACACCAAACATACTGGTCCTTTCAGCCGTGGAGCGTTACAATTTGACGATCAATCCTACTATTCGTTGGTAGAAGAGTAGCCCAAGAGTTGGCGATGGGTGGTGATGACTAGTTGCCTTCCCTTTAGTCTTACACTGCTAAATTAGGAACGGCTAGCGCAGATAGTCTTCATGTAGCTTTGCGCGAAATTCAAAACAAACAAATCTATAGATGAGCTGTGCAACACAATAAAACATGGTATGAAATATTTCTTAAGACTAATAAGGCTTAGCAGTAGTTTGTTAGCTGTTCAAAGCTGGACTATTATTCCGAATTACGTCATCTCGTTATATGCACTTCTAAGGATGGTAAATACACTTTTATAATACTCGATATTCTAGTATTACTGTCGTCTTTTATCCTCTCGTCTCATTTTTCTGTTCTGGAGCCAAAGTAAGCGCCCACACAACAAACAATAAAACTTCTCTGTTTAGGAATAACCCTATCTTTAAATCTAAATCTGCTGAGGAATAAACATATCTTTAACTCCGAAGTCTCTCGTAAACATTGTTACTCGCTTTGTAGAATGATGTTTGCTTTTATTCATCCAAATAGAATCAACACCACAACCAACGAGAGCTATAAACATCTGTATTTTACGAACGTCGACATTCAGAGCTGTAGGACTTGAAAAGTTGCTTCAGCGATTTCTCGACAGTAAACTTACAATTCATTTTCAACACTGGTTTCAACGTAATCGGTTCTTGTAGAAGAAACTTAGAAGTGTTGTTGTTCCTACGAACTGCAGGACATTTTGTTACATTTTCTTTGAAATGGTGTGATTGAAAAGCGCGAGCGTAGCTTGGTGTACCTATGTTTGTGATAAACTACCACGTCAAACTTTCTTTGCTTGCTATAGGACAAGGTGTCTGGGAAGGGTAACAAAAGTGCTGTGTAGGTGCTCATTGGTATAATTTATGTTAGCATGCTCAAAGTTCACACAGCTCATAAAATACACTAATTATTGTTCAATCATGAAATATTTACTTTTTCTTAGTGAAAAGTTCGTAAAAAAATAGAAAAAAATAATAGAATTCTGTATTCAGGATATCTGGAAGAACATCATAATCAAACCTACAATTTTATAAAAATTTAAAACTGTCTTTCAGGGGTTAGTTCTTAAAATGAATTAATAAACGACTAACAAAATTAATCAATTTATGGTTAAAACACCTTTTATTGGAAATGATAGATATGTGACTGTTTGGTAACCTGTAGATAATGTCACAATGTCGTTACAAGATACTCGAATTAATTCATGTTTAATTTTCATATTCTTTTAAAAACATGTTTGGTATGTTTATTACTAAGCATAAAGCTACTCAATAGGTTGCCCTTAACGAGTATCGAAACCAGTCATAACCTGCAGACGTACCAGTGGCTCTACCTGTGTTTTACTTTATAGTTATCAATACGTTTTTTAAACAGAAAAGAAATGCATCAGTTATACTAACCTATTGAGGGAATTTTTTTATTTTTTGAATTTCGAGCAAAGCTACTCGAGGTCTATCTGTGCTAGCCGTTCCTAATTTAACAGTGTAAGACTAGAGGGAAGGCAGCTATTCATCACCACCCACCGCCAACTCTTGGGCTACTCTTTTACCAACGAATAGTAGAATTGACCGTCGCGTTATAACGCTCCCACGGCTGAAAGGGCGAGCATGTTTGGTGCGACGGGGATTCGAAACCGCGACCCTTGGTTTACGAGTCCTTAACCCACCTGGTCATGTCGGGCCAACCTATCTAGGGAATTCGAACTTCTGACTATAATTGCTATTTATTGCAATATTATAGTTATTTTTTGTTTCTTAAGATATTATTAAGATTGTAACTAGATGGCGCAGCAGTACGTATTTTACAAAATTGCTCTTGTAGCATTGATTCGGACATTCAACGAAACTTTTGCATAGAGGGCGTGAGGAAGTTTCCCGCCGATAAATGTTGCTCGTGGACGTCACGATGTTTCAGTCTCACCACACAGATGGGTTAGGACGGAACGTTGTTGAACCTTGTACTAGTGCTAAGTCAGTTAAGCCACGAAATTAATTAACAATTGTTTTTTTGACGCTGTTTAACATGGATAAGCTGCACGGCTTGAAAAAAACGTAAACGGATATTTAAAGAGGTAGGCTGAAGATATCTGTTTTTACTAAGCAACCTCTATATTAAGTTGCACTGAGAAGTGAAACTTGAGTTATATTGTGAGTTTGTTTGTTTGTTTGTTTTGGAATTTCGCACAAAGTTACTCGAGGGCTATCTGTGCTAGCCCTCACTAATTTAGCAGTGTAAGACTAGAGGGAAGGCAACTAGTCATCACCACCCACCGCCAACTCTTGAGCTACTCTTTTACCAACGAATAGTGGGATTGACCGTCACATTATACACCCCCACGGCTGGGAGGGGGAGCTTGTTTAGCATGACGCGGGCGCGAACTCGCGACCCTCGCATTACGAGTCGCACACCTTACGCGCTTGGCCATGCAGGGCCTATCTTATTATTTTGTAATCGTGTGTGTGTTTTTCTTGTAGCAAAGCCACATCGGGTTATCTGCTCAGCCCACCGAGGGTAATCGAACCCCTGATTTTAGCGTTGCAAATCGGGAGACATACCGCTGTACTAGCGGGGGGCGATATATTGTGAGAAAGAGGAACTTATTTGTCTTTTTAGTGGTATTAGTTAATGAATGTTTAAAAGTATGCAACAAATTTTATAAGTTACAACTACATGAAAAACACGCCTCAACGTTTTTCTATCTTATTTTGACATAAATTGTTATAAATAAGTCAAACAATTCTGGTTCATTTGACAGTTTAATTGAAAATTACTCCGGAACTTTATTGAAGTCTTTATTATAAGGAGCATAACGTAACAGCTACATTGAATCAGTTTCAAAATGTTTTACTATTATTTATACAGTGGCAGAGCGGTTTGTATGCGGACTTACAACACAAGAGACCGGGTTTCGATACCTGTGGTGAGCAGAACACAGATAGTCTGATGTGTAACTTTGTACTTGTCTACAAACAAACAAACAACCATTCTGTCCCATGTTTTAATGCCTTACATTAGACTGTTCGCATTGAAACTGAGTGAAGTGTCGCATTTAATAATGAAGAAATACACTGGTCTCTAGAGGAAGTTCTCAAACGATTGAAATTTAAGGCCCTATAGACTTTAGACTCAGTAAGGACCTTGTCTTTTAATTATGTTTTTACTTGATTTTAGTTGTTTGAAGAAACAATTATTTGTTTGTTCATTTTTTTAAATTTCGCCCAAAGCTACACGAGGGCTATCTATGCTAGCCATCCGTAATTTAGCAGTGTAAGACTAGAGAGAAGACAACTCGTCATCACCACCCACCGCCAACGCTTGGGCTACTTTTTTTACCAACGAATAATGGGATTGACCGTCACATTATAAAGCCCCCCACGGCTGAAATGGCGAGCATGTTTGATGCGACCGGGATTCGAATCCGCGACTCTCTAATTTCGAGTCGAGTACCTTAACCACTTGATCATGCCGGGCAGTAACAATATAATTTTTTTAGATAGCTTTAGTTGTTGTAAGTAACAATTACATTGAAGTACTTTACTTTCGTAGTAAGTTGCGCTTTGAGAAAAACAAATATCTGAAGTTTTGTGTAGAGATACAATAAAAGTAATTATTGTTTTGGTCACTATCAGAAAAGTTTTAAGGATAGTACTTTTAAACATGTTGAGTCTGCTATCTTTGCGAAAATACTAAAAGTCGTCGAAAATAAGTCGTCACTCTGAACAGGAAATATACAGATGTAAAATACATAGACATAAAATATATAGAGATATAAAATATACAAATATAAAATATATAGAGATAAAATATAGAAATACAAAATATAGAGATATAACAGATATAGAGAGATATAAAATATACATATATAAAATATATGCAGATATAAAATGTATAAAGATATAAAATATATGCAGATATAAAATGTATAGAGATATAAAATATATAGGAGATATTAAATATATGCAGATATAAAATATATACAGATATAATAGGCCCGGCATGGCCAAGCGCATTAAGGCGTTCGACTCGAAATGAGAGAGTCGCGGGTTCAAATTCCGGTCGCACCAAACATGCTCGCCCTTTCAGCCGTGGGGGCGATGTAATGTGACGGTCAATCCCACAATTCTTTGGTAAAAGAGTAGCCCAAGAGTTGGCAGTGGGTGGTGATGACTAGCTGCCTTCCCTCTAGTCTTGCACTGCTAAATTAGGGACGGCTAGCGCAGATAGCCCTCGAGTAGCTTTGCGGGAAATTCAAAATAATCAAATAAACAGGTATAATATATATGTAGATATAAAATATACATATAAAAGTATATAGAGATATAAAATATACAGAGATATTAAATACATAGTTATAAAAATATAGAGATATAAGATATGAAACTATTTTTACTGTGCATACTTTCATTCTGAGCTTAGGTAAGCCTTTCGGTTGGTTGGTGTCGCTTTACTTAGCTGCGTCACGTTCTCTTTACATTTTAAGCAACTAAAAGTCAAAAGAGACTTCAGAAACGCATAATTTATATGTTCGTAAAGGTTTATCTGACCCTTATATATCATTAATTAAAATTTTATTAGTTTATATAACCAAACATTATATATTTTAGAGAAAATTATAGTGTGTCTTAGATAGCTACAATATTCTGTTGTGCGTCGGCTGAAAATCATTTATTATGTACGGCACCGCGTAATTTCCTTATTGCATCTTTATAAACAGTCGAAACACCAGCGAATAAAGACACTTGAGTGGTTTGCGTTAATCATTTATTTTGATTTAACCTAACAATTACGGAATAGTGAGACAAAACAATCAACTAAAGAAATCACAATTTAGAAACAAAACAACGTCTGCCTTCTGTGGTACAGACCGAAATGTTATATACCAACGTCTGCCTTCTGTGGTACAGACCGAAATGTTATATACCAACGTCTGCCTTCTGTGGTACAGACCGAAATGTTATATACCAACGTCTGCCTTCTGTGGTACAGACCGAAATGTTATATACCACTAAAATCTTTCTTACATTACCATTCAAGGATGATTTCCTACGTCTTGTTTGAATTATTTTAAAGCCCTCTGTTGATTAAAATATTATTCAGTTTCATGTTCAACCTGAAGAATCATATTTTTACTGTAGTATTTAATAAAAAAAGTCCAGTTAACGATTTGTTTGTTTGTTTGTTTTGAAATTTCGCACAAAGCTACTCGAGGGCTATCTAAAAGCTAGCCGTCCCTAATTTAGCAGTGTAAGACTAGAGGGAAGGCAGCTAGTCATCACCACCCACCGCCAACTCTTGGGCTACTTTTTTACCAACGAATAGTGGAACTAACCGTAACATTATAACGCCCCACGGGTGGGAGGGCGAGTATGTTTATGCGACGCGGATGCGAACCCGCGACCCTCAGATTACGAGAGCCGTACGCATCAACGCGCTTGGCCATTCCAGTTAACGAAATAAATAGTATGTACTACTATTACGTAGATTGTTAAACGTGAATTTTACAGAAAAAAGAAAACTTTGCAGTCAAAAGAACTACTCATACTGATTAATTTTGCAGGTTCATATTGTTTATAAAATATATGTGCTAATAAATGAAACATAGAACTTGGTTCATTCTCCTTGCACGGTAACGAAAAGAAGCTTTTCCCCGATGCCAAACCCATTTTACAACCATAAGCAACCCAGTAAACCATGCTATCATAAAGCAAACATAAAGTAGTAATATCAAGACAAAAAATAGTCTCACAAAGTATGTAATCCGAAAAAAGCACCGATAGATTTACATAAAACACCAGCATTGAAAGGAACAAAATGGTGGGCTCGCAACAAAACGTGTTTGGCAACTATTACGTCATATTTGTAAAACGTTACGGAAACAACCGAACGACCGAGAGGAACTTGAGTTCGAGGACCCGTATATTTTGTTTTATTTTTTACTCAAAAACTAAAGTGTTTATAAATATGACAACCACACAGGAATTATACCTAACAAAAGTACAGTTTCTAAGGCAATTATTAAATTTATTGAAAATTCACCTTTAATAGTGCGAAATGAAAGTTTTCATTAAAGTTGGTTAGAATCGTATTTCTGCAAGACACATTACTTTAAAACGTAGAACACGGAAAAATAGAGATAAATCAGTAAAGCTAATACGTTTAACTCCAGAATTAACGATAGAGTCCAGATCCTACCGGATTTAGAAATACATTTGTTTATAGCATTTAATCAGTAAAAAATGACTTTGTCGAGTGTCTCTAATACCACACGAGTCACACAAATACTATCAATATTGTGGTTAATCCTACAAAATATTGCAGGATTTGCTCATAAGTTTTATAAAGAAAATGATCAAAAATATTTTAGGCATTTCCTTATATTGAATGCTGTGGTAGAAACATAGAATGACTCAATGCAATATGTGGGCCCTACTTCACAAGCAGTACTGGAATGACTCAATGCAATATGTGGGCCCCACTTCACAAGCAGTACTGAGAATTAAAACAGTTTCATAATTTGAGGGTCCAATGCTATCCTGTTAAGAATACGAAATTTTTAGTCCTAACTGAAACGATTTGAGATAACAATGAACAAAGTTTGATCTTTACCGTTTAAGTGGTAACTTAGTAAATTAACAAACATAACATTGTTGAAATTCTCATGTGAACCGGTTTCTCTTGACAAGGTAATCTGAGTGTCTGTGTTTTGAATCTCGCGCAAAGCTACACGAGCTATCTGTGCTAGCCATTCCTGATTTAGCAGTGTAAGACTAGAGGGAAGGCAGCTAGTCATCACCACCCACCGCCAACTCTTGGGCTACTCTTTTACCATCGAATAGTGAGATTGACCGTCACATAATAACGCCCCCACGGCTGAAAGGGCGAGCATGTTTGATGCGACCGGAATTCGAATCCGCGACCCTCAGATAACGAGTCGAACGCCTTAACCCACCTGGTCATACCGGGCATAAGTCATCTGAAAGACGTTAGAAGAAGTATTGTTGTGTTGATTACAGAAAGTTTACACTTAGTTTTGAGACTGAGTGAGAAATGAAATGTTGGATGTGTTAATAATGGTACAGCTCGACACATTTCATTAATCGTTTACAATGTATTCGTTGGAAAACATCTAAATTAAGGGCACGAATCGTCAGTGTTTCATATATTAGTTTGTCACTTAGATTTTATATATATATTCATATATTAGTTTGTTATAACCTAAAATCAAACCAAAACAAATATATTTTAATTT